>NC_092809.1:63267640-63430140 GCF_040954645.1 Diabrotica undecimpunctata | reverse complement strand
GGGAACTTAAAACTGAACTAGCAGAACTAAAACAAGAGAATAGTGAAATCTGGAAAGAAAATGAACAAATCAAAAAGGATCTAAATGAGACAAAAGGACGCATTGAAAACCTGGATAGAATAAGAAAAGAAAATAATGTGATAATACAGGGAATGGCAATAGAAACTGGAGATAGAAGAATACTAAAAGAAGTAATAGGAAATTTTATGACAAAAGAGCTAAATATTACCGTAAATATAGAAGAAGCATTGAAACTAGGAGATAAAACATGTTTAGTTAGACTGCCAAACAAAGAAGAAAAAACAAAAATTATGGAAAACAAAAGTAAACTTAAAGAAGTAAAAAAAAGAAAAAATATATATAAACAATGATCTAACGACAGAGGAATTACAAATACAGAAGGAAATACGAAGAATAGCAAAAGATGAAATAAAGAAAGGTAAACGTGTCCAAGTTAAAGCCAACAAACTTATAATAGATGGTCTAGAAAGGAGATGGAATAGAAACACCAACCAGCTGGAGGACCATCATGGAGGTGATTCAAAAAACTAGCAAGGGATGAGAGGATGCATTATTCGTTGACGGGCGAGGCAAAGAAACAGGAAATTACTGCAGATAAACTTGGGTACAACAAAAGTGAAATAAAGAAGGATAGACAAGAAAACAAAAATAAAAGAAGAAGACAACAGAACAAAAAAAAAATTAAGAGTTGAAAATAAGCACATGGAACATAAGAACTATGCTAGCCCCAAAAAAATGGTAGAAATAGGAAAAGAACTCAAAAAGTATAAAATAAATATTGCAGCACTGCAAGAATTACGCTGGGAGGGACAGGGACAGATTGATAAAAAAGACTTTACAATGTTATATTCAGGAGGAAAGAAGCAAGGGCAAAAAGGCGTGGGATTCATGATACTAAGGCACCTAAGAGAGAAAATTATAAATTTCAAGCCAATATGCGAAAGGATGGCGTATGTTAGAGTCAACAGCAAATCATTTAATATATCAGTCTTGAATTTATACGCCCCCACAGAAATAAGCAATGCAGACGAAAAATAAATCTTTTACGATAGGGTCGAAGAGGAGATAGAAAAAATACCCAAAGAAGATGTCATATTTGTACTAGGAGACCTCAATGCCCAGATTGGAAAAGAGGACTTTTTACAACAAATTGCAGGAAAGCATACAATACATGAAAACACGAATGACAATGGGCAAAGACTATGTAACCTAGCAACAAGAACAAATTTGTTAATAAGCTCAACAAAATTTGAACACCCTAAACTACATAAGGTAACATGGAGGTCACCAGATCAGAAAACATATAGTCAAATTGATCACATAATGATTATTAAATGAAAACAATCGTCAATAAAAGATGTAAGAACGTTCAGAGGTGCGTGTGCAGATTCAGACCACTACATGGTCACAGCCACTATAAGACAAAAAGTTAAAATTGAAACAAAACAAAAAAACAAACATAAAAAGTAGAATGTCAATAAAATGAGTAATGAACAAGTAAGAAAAAAATATGAAGAGGCAGTAACAGTTCAAATAAAAGAGAAATATAAAGCAGAAGATATAAACACAGAATGGGAGACGATCAAAAATCAATAGAAGGTGCAAATATGCAGATAGGTAAAAGTCTAACCAAGAATGTAGAGAAATAACAGGAAAAAAAGTGCAAGCCAGAAATAAATGGCTAAGAACAGATAAAGAGGAAGACAGAGAATAATATGAAAAATTAAGAAGGAATGCTAAGAAAGTGATAAGGCAAAATAAAGAAGATTGGTAGACAAAAAAATGTAGTAAATAGAGCAGGAAAGAACAAACAGAAATACGAAAAGTTTTTACAAAAAAATTAAAGAACAAAACAAAAAATACAAGGACAAAACAAACGGAATAAAAAGTAGAGAGGGAATAGTGATAATAGAGGACCAAGAATACAAGCAAGTATGGAGAGATTACTACAGAGAGCTCTTGACGGAGGAAACAACAGAAGAAGAAATGCATAACGAGGAGGAAACGGAGCACGAAGAAGAAGTAGATGAAGTAGGTATCGAAATTTCAAAAGAACCAACATTAGAGGAATTGGATGAAGTAATACACAGAAGCAAAAATGAAAAAGTCCCTGGTAAAGATGGAATTAATATGGAACTAATAAAATACGGAGAAAGGGAACTAAAAGGAAAAATACTGGCACTATTGAAAATTATATGGAAAGAAGAGAAAATGCCAGGGGACTGGGAGGTAGGGCAGATCATAACAGTACATAAAAAGGGAGACCAACAAATCTGTGAAAATTATAGAGGAATAACGTTACTAAATACAACATATAAAATATTGACATCAATAATAAGAAAGAGGTTATCAAAGATTACAAAGAAGACAGTAGGACAGTACCAATGTGGATTCACAAAAGGAAGATCTACAATAGATGCAATACACACAATAAAACAAATAATGGAAAAAGCAAACGAGTATAAATTAGAATTGGAAATGGTATTCATAGACTTCAAACAGGCATTTGATTCAATTAAAAGGAACGGATTAATGATAGCACTTAAAAAATTAAAAATTCCACATAAACTAATAGAAATGAATAATGATAACTACAAAAATAAGCATAAAGACACAAAGAGGAGAGACAGGGGAATTCAGTATAAATAAAGGGGATGTCTTATCAACAACGCTATTTAATCTAGCATTAGAATATGTACTACGAAATATAAATAAAGGAAATCTCAGAACAAGAGGTGGTTAAATAATTGCATATGCAGACGATATTGCTATTATTGCAAAGAACAGAAAAATAATGAAAGAAATGCTAGAAGAAATACGAGAGAAAGGGGAGGTAATGGGGCTAAGATTAAATCAAGAAAAGACAAAAATATTAAGATTAGGGAAAAAACCAATGAAAGAAAAAATTAAAATAGGAAGTTCTGAGTTTGAAGAAGTAGAATACTTCAAATACCTAGGAGTTACAATAAGTAAATCCGGAGAAAGGAAATCCGAAATAAAAGAAAAAATATTAGCAGCAAATACAGCTGATTTTGCAAACAAAAGATTACTTAAAAGCAAAACACCGACTAAAAAAGTAAGATGAGCATTTATAACACCATAATTAGGCCAATATTATTAAATGCAGGAGAAACAATGACGATGGTTAAAAAAGATAAAGAAGACTTAAGAATAGCACAGAGAAAGATTATGAGAATCATACTAGGACCAATCAGAACAGAGCAAAATGAATATAGAAGCAGAACAAATGCAGAAATTAAGGAAGAACTTAAGGAAGATATCGTAACTAAAATAAAGCAATGCAGAGTTAGATGGTTAGGTCACATTTGGCGAGCAGGCGATGAGGCAGTGACATACGCAACGATAGAATGGAATCCAGGAGGAAGAAAGAGAAGGGGAAGACCGAGATCAAAGTGGCTGCAAGAAGTTGAAGAAGAACTCCAAAGGGCAGGAGTCAGAGAATAGAGAGGAAGAACTAGAGACAGGAAAAAATGGAGAGATATTGTCAAGAAGATAAGATAAACAAAAAAGGCTAATCCACTTAAGAAATAGGGTCTAGAAAGCATTCGCGGTTTAACCCCACACTGGGGAGCCATTATATATATTTACCTTCAAATTCATTAAAAATGCTTTATTTTTTCTGGTAGATAAAAGTTTCTAAAATGGTGCCTTAAATAATTTAAAAATTTCACCGAACCCACTGTAGGAAACATAGAAGTTTGGGTTATCGAAGTACATTAAACTCAAAAAAATTGTCAGATAGCTGACAGGATCAAAGTAATGGGAATACCTTATTTATTTGGACTTTAGACCTAACGTCTGTACGTTTCCTATTTTAAAATATATTTTAAATAAACAAAAAAATCATTTTTTGTAAATTTTATATTCTAAATAGCTTATAAAATAAAATTTATATTTATTTTTATATCGTTTTTTGACTACTTCGGTATAAAACTCGCTACATAGTAAAAAAACCTTTAAAGTGTATAAAAAATATGAAATGCCTGAGAATAGACATAAATAAAATGTTGTTTTAGCCATAACTTACATATCCATAAGTAATATGATAGTCCCAAGAGACCAAAGTACGTGCTAGCTCCTTTTAAGATCTCTGCCTGCTTGTTATGCTAATCTTAAAAAGTCAATTTTTAGCTGCGAATATTGCTTTTTGTTTGTATTATTAAGTGATTTGAAATAAATCTAAAAAAGTATAAAACTGCATATTGCAAACACTTTTGAAAACAGGAATTCGATTTTTATTTTAATGGGGATACAATACGTATAACAAGAGTGTTACTTACATTATTTATTTTATGTATATTTTATTGGCCAAAACATTCATATTTTTCATTGATTAGCTTTAATACCTCGCTTCGTATTTAGTCAGTGGCGGCCGGTCAGGGTCGGCATTGCCGACCCACCCCTTTATAGATATTATAAATTTTTTTAATATTTAATTTAATCAGTATTTCAATAATTAATTGTGGCAGGTAATCAGTTGATGTCATTTGTTTTTGTGAAATAAAAAAAAATATCTGTGAGATAATAAAAACTAAGTTTTATTCATGGCTTTTAAAAGAATTCGTCCAATCTGAGCGTTAAGTGATCCCTGCGTAAGACACTTTTTAAATTAATGATCCGAAATCGGAGACATCCATCCGCCTGTGAATTCTTAAAAAGCACGTTTTGGGTTTTCGGCAAGCCAATCGCAACCTTGACTATTTACTTGTAAAAATCAACGGAATATTAGTTGATTAGCAACCAAACATACATTTCTTTCCATATGAACTTAAGTACGGCAAATTTAAATTTGCCGATGTTTCATTTAGATTGGTGATTGGTCGCGAACTGTACATTGCGAGCGCGGGATGAAATGTTATTTCATATAAGAACGTAAGTAGTAAAGTGAAGTGATATTCAGTGCACGAACTAGCCTTTCTTTCTGTGATTTATTTTTATTTTCTAAAGTAATACTGTGATACGTTACGTCTACCGAAAATAGTTAAAGGTTAAAGGGTATTTTGACATATTAGAAGTTTTTTTTTTAATTAAAGTGTAAACAAATTGAGGTAAATTAACCTAAAAAATGCAAGCTATGGGAGAAAATGTAAGTATTGATAAGTCTGATATTGTAAATTCATCATCAGTTGGCGCTACAGCCCTTCGTGAGCCTTGGCCTGAATTTTCTAATTTACTTTCTGATTCGAAGACATCTAGCGGTCTATCTTAAACAATCCAGAATAAATTAATAGAATCAATTAGTTACATTTTGAGTAACGTTATTGAATCTGAGATTCAGGAAACCATTTGCTTTTTACTAGAAGTAGATGAAACTACCGATATATCATGTCATTCACAATTATCAATTGTTGTTCGATACGCGTTACGTGGTAATATCTATATGAGGTTTTTAGGTTTTACAGACGTAAGTAAAAGCCATAAGGCAGAATATATTTTTGGTGTTTTAAAGGACAGATTAAAATTTTTTGATATCAAAAATAAATTGGTAGGGCAAACTTATGATGGCGCTGCCGTGATGTCTGGTGAATTGAATGGTCTCCAGGCAAAAGTTAAAACTATTGCACCGCAAGCTTTATTTACTCACTGTCATGCGCACAGAATGAATTTAGTTTTTAAGGATACATGTAAAAGAATTAAAGAATGTCGTCTTTTTTTTTGCCAGTTAAAGCGGATTTGCTTCATTTTTCTCAAGCTCGCCTAAACGGACTAATGTTTTAGAACTGTTTGTTTCGAAAAAATGCCAACAGTTTGACAGACGGGACGGAATTTTAAATCTCGGTTAGTTTTTACTGTAGCAGATGTTTGTGAACAGCTTTTGCAAGTTTTTGATTTTATTATTGAATGCGACGATTTTGAAAGTAATGATATCTCGATCCGTGAAGCAATCGGCTTGAAAACTGAAACAAAATCAGTTAACTGACATTATTCATTCCAAAAATAGAATAACAAGACTGGTGTAAAATCTCGACTGGAGATTTTCGTAATGATAGTAATTTCCAGTATATACGCAGTGACGTTTTGGACTGGCTTGATATTTCCGAACCCCCAAAAAAAAAAAAAGGCAAAGTCATGACACAAAAACAGATCTCGAAAAACGAGTATATTTTGAAATTTTGGATACTATTATTATGCAAATAGATACTCGTTTTTCGAATTTTAAAGATTTGCAAATTTTTGACCTCTTTGACTATTCAAAATTTAAAAGTTACGCCAAAGAATTTCCAAGATATTTATTAGATAGGTTAATTAAAAACTATCCATCATTCTTTAATAAAATAAAATTAGAAAATAAATTAAAAGTTTTATATGATGATCCAAATATTTTCGGAAGGTGGGATATGTTACAAGATATGTATAATTTTATATACTGCAATTCATTACAACAAACTGTTACCGAAATTAATAAATTATTGTCATTAATTTTCTCATTATCACCAACGTCTGCCTCAAATGAACGAGATTTCTCTTGCCTTAAAAGAATCAAAACGTATTGTCGAAATACCATGAAACAAGAGAGAATGTCAAGCTTGTCTTAAATGTCAATAGAAAAAAAACTTTTAAAATCTTTCCAAAACCTAATAAATTTTACGATGACGTTATAACCCATTTTGCTACTTCCAAACAACGTAGACTAGAGTTAATTTATAAACATGTTTAGGTTCTAAATTTATAGGAAAAAACAAAAAAAAACACAGAAAAAAAGAAAACAAAAAATCTCCTATGATGATTGAAGTCTTTACTAGACGGTATACCTATCTGAGGAGACAGAAAATACCTTGGCGACCTTGTCTCTCAAACCACGAGCCGCCACTGTATTTAGTCTAGAATAGACTGTTTATATGAATTAAATTAGACCGATCAAAGAACACTATGATCCATAAAATACATCAAGGATGAAAATTTGGGAATAGGTAGATGAAACTATCTATTATTAAATAAAAAAAGTTTACGTTCCCAAAGTATCTCTTTTTTTAAACGAGTAGTGTATTGGAAGAAAAACGATTTGGACGTATAGTAAAAATTGCTATCTACTTAGCATAGTACAAGTTTTTACGGACACAGAAATTAAAGGATTATAAAAACACCAAATATCTTTACCACGTTAAGCCCCAAAGCATAAACGCGCTCCTTTTGTCTCGGACCAAAGGATTTTTTTGTACTTCCGACATCAAAATTATATTATTTTTTATGTATGCATGACAATTTGATGTTCTGACAATTAAAACAAGGAAAAAACATTATGGTCACTTTTTGTGCACACGATCTGTGGATCAATTTTTTTTCTTGGTTTTAGTCCAGGCCATATGTACCAGGTTGTCCCACACAGTTTGTAATGCATGAACAAAATATACTGCAACAAATATTCGTATGATGATATTCTATTACATAAACTTCTTAACAGTACTTGCATGGGTATCAAAAAAACATTTAATCCACATAAAAGTAAATGAGGGGCAGTCTGGATAACATGTATGTACTTTTTTAGCATGTTTCATTGCGGATTGCCTTCCATCGCATTCTGAAAAAAAAAATTATAACAAAGTGTGCCTCTTCCTCTATTCTCTTTTTTATAATGCAGTGTAGGACGGATAAGATGCTTAAGTGTTACGTGTGGCCTGTTCTCCTGTACGGAATGGAAGCATGGACGTTAAAGGCCAGTTCCATTAACAAACTTGAAGTGTTCGAAATGTGGTGCCTGCGTCGAATGCTCAGAATATCATGGACGGACAGGGTCAGAAATGAGGAAGTACTCAGAAGAGCGGGCTTACAGGATAGGGAACTTTTTAATTATGTAAAAAGTAAGAAGACTGCATACTTGGGGCACATTATACGAGGAGAACGATACACTTTTCAGCAACTGATACTCGAAGGGAAAATAGAGGGTAGGAGAGGTCTCGGACGTAAAAAAATGTCATGGCTGCGCAATATTCGACAATGGACAGGAATCCACAGCTATGAAATGCTTCGCAATGCTGCTAAAAACAGAATTATTTAATCCTGACTATTTAACATCTCACCTGACAAGACGATGTACGGTGGACGCCTACGCAGAAATGCATGGCACCTTAAGAAGAAGAAGTAGGACGGATTGTTCTTGTTGTGGTTTGGGAGCACCCCCCGTGTGTAGCAATGATAAAACAGTTTTTTCTAGGAAAGATGTAATAGGTATTGTGTTACCCGTAACATATTTGTAAAGCACATGCTTGAAAACTGCCGTATTAGTCAAAAGTTCGATAGCGACTTTCCGGTACCACTTGATACTTCTACGAACGGGAGAACTGTATGCCGCTTTTTGGTCCGAAACATCAATAAAGGCTTTTGCTGCATTGTATTCGACAACAGTCGATGGCTTTGTAACAGGTTCACGTTTAGTCTCTACTTTAATCATTAAAGGAGGATCCTTAGTGGTTAAAAACAGAACGTCTCTCTTATCTTTCCATTTGCTGACAATAACTTTTGTGTTGCTCTGTAAAGATTTAATTTCTCCTCGTTTGAGCTTGGCATTTACGACAGCTTTTGGATTGTGCTTCCTGTTGGCGCGTATTGTACCCAGTATGTGTGTTGTGCTTTGTCTGTTTAACTCGTGTGTTAGTTCAACTTTTGTATAGAAATTATCCGTGAATAATATTTTTTCCGGCGCATATATATATATATATATATATATATATATATATATATATATATATATATATATATATATATATATATATATATATATAACCTTCAGATATACAACATTTAAATAGCTTGATCCCATAGTTATTCCTTTTTCCTGTTATGTATTGAAGAAAGCTTAACCTTCCACGAAAAGGCAACATTGTCTCTACAATACAAGGAGAATTGTTAGGCGTACAAATTTTCTGAAATTTACTATTCAAAACTATTATTAGAGGTGAGATTTTGTATAGTCAGTTATTTAGTGGAATATTTTCATTATCGGAAATGTGAAAACAATGTATAAGGGTCTCGAATCGGTTCCTGCTAAAACCGCCACTTTGAGAAATCGCATTTTTATAAAGTGAATTGCTGCTCCAATAGTCTCTCAACTCTGGTTTCTTGTCTAATCCCATCCGCATTATAACTGCTAAAAAACGAAGTAATTCATCTCTATCTGTGTCTTGTCATTTGCACAAAACGAATAATTTTTTATGGTTTCATTTACAATCCCCTCAACTACTTTCTGTTGAGCATATCTATTTGTTTCTGTTACTAACAAATCTTGAATTTTATTATCAACAAATACTAAGTAAAAATCAATCGGTTCATGACCACATAGCTGCTCTTCGTCAATGTTGAATCCTGGACTATGAGTGAATTCAAATTTATGTAGTTCCTCCGGGCCGTCTATTTCTTTCCACATTATTTTATCTGCTTTTAAATTAAAATCGTTCATGTTCACGATTTCTTTAGTTTCTCTATGTTCTAAATAAGTAACAAATCAATATATAATAAAAAAACTGCAAATAAGACATCTTACTGATTACTAAATCATCGACTAAATTAGAAGGACCTGCTTCGTTATACAACTTTTGTTTCTTTCTTGGTCTACTAACATCGTCACCCCTTTCTATAAAGTAAGAAAACAATCAAGGCACCAATCTGTACTGTCAGCGAAATTAGTTATTTATTACCGCTTTATCAATATAACTACTGGGTCCAGTTTCTTTATCACTATCACTACTTAAATAAAGTTGATTACTGAAATAATGAAACGGATATATGTTAAAAAACAAGTGAACCAACAGATCGTAAACAATGCCCAGAATTCGACAATTAATAAAAAATAACAAAGAATATGATAACAGAAATTATACCATATAGCGAAGCAAAAGAGAAAAATGAAAAAAGTTATGGTAAAGTTGCAAGTGTAGGATATCGCTTTACTTCTTACATACCTGAATATTGATATCAGAATATCATATCTAATGCAGAACCGTCGGGATACTCCCAGCAATATAAATCTATTTTAGAAACTTCTAAAATAACATCTCAACCTGTATATGCAAAATATCAGAATATTACTCATATTAACAGAAATTTAACTCAATCTCAAAATGTATCCCAACAAAAAATTTTAAAAATGAAACTAAAGCCGTTTCAGAAAACAAATTATCCATATAAATATTGTATCTTAGATTGCTTTTCTCGGCTGGCAGATCCTCATACACTCCTCCGTTTTCAGCTCCTGAATCCTCGTCAGTGTCTACATTTGTATATGGAGGTTCTACAAAAATATCGCCATCTAATTCATCATTATAAATTATATCAAGGGCTTGAGCAAGCGAAAAACCTCGTCTAGAACAAAAATGATAAAATTTAAAATATAGGTAGTACAAGCGCCTAGCGTTGTTTTAAAGCAACGGCTGAGTTACAACAGGCACTGACAAGTAGTTATTGATCAATTCATGTAAATTATTTAAAATATGATTTGTTAGAAGTATATTCAACACAATTGTAACATATATAAATAATAAGTTTCATTTATATCGAAATTATAGTACTTACTCAAATCGAATGTCCATTATTATCAAGTTCTGATATTATACTTAACTTCAAATGCACCAAACTAACAAACAGTTCTGAACACCTCAAATAAATACGCATAGCTAAGTGTGGGCGATTATAATTAATGGAATCTGCAAGGTCACACCTCTTTTATGACTGTCTTATGACTTCAAGCTCCTCCCAAATACAGGCGTGTCTGCCGTTGCTTTAAAGCAACGCACGGCGCTAATGGGTTAACCCATTTTATTTCTCAAATGACTATTAATTTCTTTAATTAAGGGTATTCAATTTAAAAAATATATCGATGATTGCATAAAAGATAAATATTACAGAAAAAAATGAGATGTGCAAAAAGGAATTTAAATTTGAAAATAAAAATCGACTTTTTATGTTTTTTTGACCAATCAGGAACTATGAATTTTATGCGTTATTGTAGTTGGAATACAGTGTATAACTGTTTTGAAGAAAAATATCCGAATATATTTTACATACACCTCGATTTCTAAGCACAACATGAGACAAGAAACAATATTATTCTATTACTACTGAAATTTAGAACTCACTGTAAGAAAAACAATTGCTACTACTTACATTGACATAACCTTGTTAAAAGAATAATGTATTTTTACAACAAAGTTTATATTTAATTGCTTTAATGTTTACCTATTTACATTTGAGACACGAATTCCATCAGAAATCACTTCAGATATAAAATAATTTTCTTAACTTTAATTGAGTGACTGAAATGTCATGTTATAGCTACTTTAAAAATTGATCCTAGTGCTTGTTAAAAATGTATACTTGACTGAGTACCAGCTTTTGATAATAAAGAGCTACAGTTGCTATTATTTATTAAAAGAACGCCAGCAGCTAATCAATACAAATAAAAAATTATTGCAGGACAATACAAAAGGGTATTTTTAAGTATTTGTAGGTTTTTTGAAGATATTTTATTCGTGACTAATATGCAGGGTATAGATACAAAAATCACATTCTCCACTTTTTTAAATTTCAGAGAAAATGAAAAAAAAAGTGTACAAACAATATTATGAAGTCAACCATAAAGAATTTTTTGTTTACGTTTAGAAAGTACCTTAATAATTGATTTTATGATAGCTCTGCACTATAACAAGGTGGAAACAATTAGTTTTGAAGCCAAGCTTAATGGGAATGTTCAGATAAAAAAGTTCCATAATACTTTACGAATATAATTAAGGTATAAAAAAATTTAGTTTTTTTTGAAAAATTCATTTTATTTTGCTCAAATTTTACTTTAAAATATAAAACTTGCCAATAAAAAATTAAATTTGGAAAATGGGTATCTCATTAACAGCAAGGCACACTTCATCTTTTTCAGTTGCAACTCTTTCGTCTGGATCGTTTAATACATGCTTGTAAAAATGTAATTCTTCAAAATTTCTCCACTAATCTCCATAATGTTTCTTTAATAAAGTCGCTTACATGACTGTATGCCAAAATGCAAAGAACCAGCAGTTTTTCTGACTTCCCTTGTTACCGATTTCCAATTTGCAACTGATACGTCATATCCAAGATTTTTAACAGTAGAAAACCTGTCTATTATCCTAAAATATTCCTCAGGGCTAACGATTATCTTACACTTTTTGCTTTACTTCTTAATATTTCTAAAAACGTGATCAGGAGGGAGAAATTTGTGACCTGTCATTGGAAAAACGAGATAGAGCTCCGTTATATGATTTGACGCATTTAGCAACCATTTGGTCAGCATGCCAAGTAAATAATCCCATTCCATCACTAATAAGACGAACAACCGAGTATAGGGTAATATAAATAGCACATAATAAATCAAATACACAGGATGCTATTAAATCTGAACCTTTTCCAAACTCGTTCTTAGTCCATACTTAGAAAGTTATGTTTTCCTAAAGTATAACTGTCGACTATAATAAGTGGATTGATCTGGAAGTTTCAGTAGCGCCTGATTTTTTTGACAATTAAAGCTCAAAATTTACAAGTCATCTTTGACCTCCTTAAGAAGGTCATAAAATGCTATATATTTTAACTTGTGTACTCGTTTAGTTGTTTGAGAGTTGCTTTTTGTTGTATATCCTTGCATACCTTTACTTGCTCGGTAAATGACAAGCAAGTAGAACAAACATCCACCCGTGGGCTACCAAATCCTGTTATATTCTGTGTTAAAAATATATCTAAAGTACTGCTCTTTTGGTGGTCATTGAGAAGAATGATGCGCATACCTTGGGTGGATAGAGTTCGAAACGATGACGTCCTTAAGAGAGCCGGCGTGGAAAGAGAACTCTTTGAATTAATTAAAAAACGCAAGATTGGTTACCTTGGGCACATATTGAGAGGAGCAAAATATGAAATACCACAGTTAATCCTACAAGGGAAGATCGAAGTTAGGAGAGGAGCCGGCCGCAAACAATTATCCTGGTTAAGGAATATTAAAGAATGGACAGGAATACACAATACAGGCGAGCTGTGTCACGCCGCCAAGAACAGAATTCTAGTAATGAGATAGTAGCCTACGCACTTTGGTGTATGGCATGTTAAGAAGAAGAAGACTGCTCTTTTACTTCAACAGTTTTGTCTTCAACAGCTGTTATGTACATTCGCCAAAGTTTGTATGCATAACACTAGCTCTTTTGACTGTAAACTTGTGAGAAGTTCTCTCCCCTCCCCTTCTCTCTTTTAATATTTCACCAGTAGTAAAGTACCTTCTGGATAAGCGATTCACCCTAAATCTGGATACGTTTAAGGTTTCCAAAAATGTAGTATAGCAAACTGGGATATTTTCCTTTTCATTGTTTCGTATAAAATATTTCACTCTACCTTGTTGTACTGTACTCCTATTATTTTTAGGACAACTTCTTTGAAAGCGTCTAATATCCTGGGCTAATATTTTTTTTTTATTAGAAAAAGATGTCACATCCACCAAAAGGTTATTAGCGACGGAACAAAATATAAATAACAAAGTAAAATACCTACAGATTGTACAAAATGTTTATGAATCTGAGATAATTCACTATATTGTTACCTTTAGGTTTTGACCTAGAGCCTGTGGTGGAGCGATATTTACTACAAATTGTTAAAAAGTGTTCGACTGTTAATCGGACGTTACACTGATCAGGATTATAGGTGGATTTTTCTTTGTGAAAAGGTAGGAGTGCGTTAATCTGGTATGTCCTAGACGTAAACGCGCAACCGCAATTTGTTCACGTCTATTGCGCGATGATGGAAACCACTGAGACACCTTATTTTTGATTTTATTTAGATTGGAATTAGTTTAAGACCACTCATTTCGCCACAAACACAACACTTTATTTTTAAAATAAGCTTTTAAGTCACTGGAAACACACTTGTCTATCGGCTCTGACAAATCACTTAAAATTGCCTCTCGTGCAGTCCTGTCAGCTTCTTCATTTCCTGTTATTTCGACATGTGAGGGAACCCATAAAAATTGGACGCTTCTTCCATGTTCATGAGCTTGGGAAAGCTGGTATTTTAGCAACTTTTCAAAAGGATGTTTCGGAAAAATGTGTTTTAGTGAGTTTAGAGAGCTAAGGGAATCTGTTGTGATCAGGGTTTTTGTGAGTGTAAGCTCGTTAAGAAGTTCTGTACGGTCTTTCCGAAAACAAGTGAAATTTTTTGAATTGAACAACTGATTGGTCTTTAAGTTTGACAAATAATATCTGAAGAATATTCAGATAAAAGGAGATGTTGAAAAAAGATATTCTGTAATTCTTCAACTAATACTTGATGAGGAATTGACGGGCAGACTCCAGACAAGACTAGTCTTTCTGCTGGATAGACAATTTTTCGTGCTGTTACAACTTAGCCAAGTACTTCTATAGAGGCATGTTGTGTCATGAAGTTATCTAATACGGTTTTGTTTGCCAAATACATGCAAATTCTATTATGAGATAATCTAGATGAAAAAATAATATCTTTGGGTTGATGATTGTGCCCAAAGGAATGAGATAATCCTGCAGTTTAGCATTATTGATACAACTAAATACAATTGCTTGGGTCTTACTCGGAAAAGAATGTGAAGCGGCTGATGCATAACTGTTTGTGATATTCGAACGTTGATTTACTGGACTGGTTAGATCGGATGGTTTGTTTACATTGTGTGAAGTCATTTTAAGCTGCGGTGGCGAAGGCCTTACTCCGACAAACTAACCGCATGCTACTATAAGCTACTTATAGCAGCTAACCTCACAAAATGAATGTACGGTAGTGTATATTTATTATTTGACGTTTTCGTTTCACAATAATAAAATAATAATTACGTATAAATGACTTACGTAGTAGTATCTAGTAGATAAACACTTCAATTTTAAAAAACTATTTAATAAAACCACTTGTTTTTATTAAAAACTAGGAGTACAATATCAGTACAACTTAACCATACCTTGTCAGGGCCGGTCTTCCTGGGCTAATATTGTTTCGCGTAATAGTGCGCCACAATGGTGATTTCATGTCGGGATGTTCGGGAAGCCTTTTGCCATATATATATATATATATATATATATATATATATATATATATATATATATATAAAGCGGAAGATAAATATTGGTTAGATTGGCTATGGTCTATTTTTTATCTGAACATTCAAGTTAAGCAAGACATCTTAAATTTAATAATGCACAGTTAAGATTAAAGTTAGGTTAAATACCTGCATTTCTTTGCTTCACTTTTCTTCTATTTTTCCGATGCCTTCACTCGTTTCCTAGCAGTTTCACCAATACTTTTGTTTACTGGTCATATACTTATATCCATTACTTTTGTATTTTATTTCTTTAAATGTCAAAAAAACGACAGTAACTTAAAAACCTACTTCGCTTGTGTATAACTAATTTATAACAAACTAAGCCGAAAGGCGAACACTGCTGCTAACAAACAGCCTAGGTGACTCGTGACCGTAACCCTCCAGTCTCGTAGGTTAAAAGTGAGAATATGAGCTCTTCCGGTTAATATGGCATAGAATATTAGTTTTGGGGTAACAACGCGATTTTTTTAATTAATTTGTATAAGCGACTGTTAGTTCTGCTCTCTCAAACTTAAAAAAATTATATATTTCAATGTGGAGAATACGAAACAACTAAAAATACATTTTTGACAAAAAGTGGAGAATATAAATTTTGCATATATACCCTTATATAAAGTTACTTCGATAGTTGTTAGCTCAAACTGTAAAAACAATATTTCATGGTGTTTTTAATCTCTATTGCGTAATTTTTTAGACAAAAAAATATTGGAACCCAGTGTAAAAGGAAGAGAATAGAACAAAAATTAGAGGAAAATTAATTTACGGGTGATCTGAGGTCTGGAAATGGAAGGGGGTCAGTCCAATGGAAAAATTTAAATGGCAAAAATTTTAAGCCATAAAAAGATCTACTAACTTTTATATTTAGACTTTTTTGACATAACCCCAAAGTTTATGCGAAAAATTCAACTAATCAAGCTTTTGTTATTTTAATCTTTTTCAAAAAGTTTTTTTTCACGAAATTTGGTAAAAACTTACCTTTTATATCTATCTTATATCTCAAACACACTGTATTTTTTTTATTTAAAATATTTGTTTTTTCCCTTTATTTTAATTTAAAATCATAAAAGCATCCTAATTTTCAATCTAAAATTCTTACCTAACACAATATATTTTGCCAATCCAGCCAACTGACTGGCACTAACTGCTGGACAAAGTTGTTTTCCTTTCCAGCAGGAAAAATGTATTTTTCCTTTAGGTGAAATCCCGTAACATAGACCTCGTGTCACTATTATTTTATCACATTTATCCATGATTGTCATGTAAGTCCAAGGCTCTTTCACCTATTTTCGTAGCTAGTTTCAACTTCTCTTCAAATGTTTTTCGATGATGGTCTGACTGTGCCAAAACCGTTTCGAAGAATTGTAATCCTTTTGGATGAATTTTAAATATTTGTTAAATAAAATATACCATTATACGCCAGAAATCTTCTTCTCTGTAAGTGTTTTTAAAGATTTGGTATACAGCCAACCACTAGACCTTTCCTCTTTTCCGTCAAATTAAATATTCACTATTGAAGCATAGTTCGTTTTTAATTCACATCTAATTTATTTTTAAAAAATTAAGGAACATTTTAAACATAAAGATTTAAGGTTTTAAATATAGTACATTTTAACGAGATCATCTGTAGATATCCAAAAATCATGCTTGTGAAGTTAATTTTCTTCTTCAAGTGAAGATTAGTCGGAGTAGTCCCTATAGGTAAACTTACGTACTTTTTTGTAATTTTATATGTACCGGGTGGTCCAATTAGCCGATCTCTCTGCTATATATCAGAAACTATTCATGTTATAATTTTCGGAGAAAAAATTACTTAGTAAAAGTGGCCAAGAGAAATCGCTGGAAATAACTTTTAAGTTTCTGGGTTAACCGCTAGGGGGCGTAACCTGTGAAGACAACTTTGAAAACCAGTTTTTTTTTGGGAAATATGCCCAATTATACCAAGTGTTAAATAGGTAAAACTTTTTTTATTTTTTTAAATAAAGGGTGGGGAGAGTGGGAAAGTATTTGTGGATAAATACCTATAACTTTGATTTGGTTCAACTGATTATAACGGAATTAGTGTCATTAGAAAGAGTGTGGATGAATTAATTTACATCTACTATAAAATAATTGCATTTAGTTTTAATTATCATAGGTAGAGGGTACTTTCGAATAGAAAATTAAAATTTGTTTTTCTTTAAAATGTTTAACAGAAACACCTATTTATTGTCAATTATGATAAAACTGGATTAAATTCGTAACAAAATGGCGCAAACTGCATGTTAATAGCTTTTGTCGAACTCGAGATATGAATAAAAACGCATAAACATAAGTAAGTATAGTATTGACTCACCCTGTATTATAAATTAAATTAAAAAATAAGTCAGTAGGTACTTTCAAATTTTTTTATAGCAGAAAAATCTTAATGTTGATACCTATTTCGACCATTGTTATTTCATATGATTATAAATAGTTTTTTCGAAACTAAGTAGGCTACGACAATGAATTTGACGGGTAGTTCATATTGTTTATTTATTGACAGCAGTCAAAACATTGGTAAGAAGTGTTATAATTCGAATTGAAGATTGCACTTTTTTCAATAGATATTAATATTGGTAATATTAGTAATTAATTATCAGTACTAATAATTCGTGATGAGTATATCAAATGCAGAATTGTATGATATGATTGGAGTTTATTTCGAATGTTATCAAAATACCGCTATTGCCTGACGTATATATTCTGTAAGATATCCTGACAGGAGACATTATGGCAAAGAAGTATTTGAAAGAAAGGTAAGAAGATTAAGAGAAACTGGTAGTTTTCATCGTCCTTGTTTTAAACGACGTAGTAGAGTTATGACCGAAGATAATTCAATCAATTTCCTTGCTTTAATTCAACAGAATCCAGATTTAAGTAGTCAGCAAATCTCTATAGAATTAATCATACCCAAAACTACTGTTCTAAGGATTTTAAAAAATCACAGGTTGGTTTTTCATATTATAAAGTGAACGTTTAGGTCAGAAACTTGAAATTCCCTTTAAACTTTGGATTCAACTGTTATTTTAATATTCCGATAAAACGGCAACATGGCGCTTTTATCCTTTTATCCGTTTCTAAAAAATACTTATGCACGATTTATCTTGTAAAACAATTGTGGATTTTTCAAGATTTTTTGAGTTTTAGTAAATATAGTGGTTTCTTTTTCACCAATATTTGTTGTTCTGTTTTTTAGACTGCATCCTTATCATGTAGTTCTGCACCAAGCTTTACATGAGAGAGATTTTGATGCAAGGCTGGATAACTGCGATTGGATGTTAGGTCTGCTAGAAGAACAACCGCATATCATGTCAAAGATTTTGTGGACAGACGAGGCTCCGTTTAATAGTACGGGTGGTGTTAATCTGTATAATATGCATTTTTGGGCTGAAGAAAATCCGCACTGGATACATGAGGTGCAGGTTCAAGGTAGATGGAGTCTTAATGTTTGGTGTGGTGTAGTCGATGGAAAGATCGTAGGTACATATTTCTTTGATAGAACTATAAATGGCGAAACATATTTGGATTTTCTGGAAAATCAGTTGCCTGTTTTATTGGAAGATATTTCCTTATAAACAAGAAGAAATATGATATTAAAACATGACGGGTGTCCTGCGCACTTTTCTAGACGAGTTCGAGATTATTTGTATGCAAGTTATCCAAATAAATGGATTGGAAGGGGAAGTATATTTTCATGGCCAGCTAGATCTCCAGACTTAACATATCTGGACTTTTACCTGTGGGGAAGATTGAAGGACTTCAAGTGTACCAAACTCGACCAACCCCGCTAGACGACATGAAACAGCGCATTATAAACGCAATAAAAAGTATATCAACAGCTGAGATTGAAGCAGCTATTATGTCTACGCGCGAAAGATTACATCGCGAAAACAATTTGAACATTTAATTAGACATTAAGTTTTAATGATCGAGATATTTGTATGATCTTTCACATATTTAATTTTAAGTTATAATAAAGGGTGAATCAATACTATACTTGCTTATGTTTATGCGTTTGTATTCGTATCTCGAGTTCGACAAAAGCTATCAACATGCGGTTTATGCCATTTTATTACGAATTTAATCCAGTTCCATTATAATTTATAATAAATAGGTGTTTCCATTAAAAATTTTGAAGAAAAACAAATTTTAATGTTTTCTATTCGAAAGTACTCTCTACCCATGACAATTAAAACTAAATGCAATTGTTTTGTAAAAGATGTAAATTAAATTATGCACACTCTTTCTAATGACACTAATTTCGTTAAAATTGGTTAATCCAAACCAAAGTTATAGGTATTTATCCACAAATACTTTCCCACTCTCCCCCACCCTTTATTTGAAAAAATAAAAAAAAGTTCTTGAACAACTTTGTGTGGAATTTAGGCCTCTTTCCAGTTTACTTATTTAACACTTGGTATAATTGGGCATCAAAACTTTGCATGGATTATTAATCGTGGCTGGCTAAAAGATAATTAATTCACACGGAGTGTTTAGACGCTGAGAAACGTTAGGATACGCCACTGTCAGAATAGGAGAATTCCTGTTATGCCAGCATTTGTCGACTAGATTAGAAACAGAAATATCACATATTTTTTGTAGTAGCTCAGTTTGATTGTAAGACTGGCATTTAAGAATAAATTTTTCAGCTAAAAATAGTCGTCTTAAATGTAAGGGAGGTTGCATGGATTCTGCTAGAAGATTCTCTCTAGGTGTAGATTTGAGCGCACCTAGAACTAATCGCAGAGCCTTATACTGAAGGCGGTCTAGTTTTTTAAGACGACTGTTTCCGGCAGATCCGTATAGAAAGCTTCCATAGTCGAGAATGGATCTGGTGTATACACGATAAAACATTAAATTAATCTTAGGGTCAACACCCCATCGATAACGATTAACTATTTTAAGAATATTAAACTTTTTTCACATTTCATTAAGCACATATTAATGTGTTCATCCCATGTTAACTTGGTGTCCAATATAATACCAAGATAAGTGTAGTGATTATAAACAGGTATAATCAGGTTTTTAAACATAATGCTGGACATAACTGGTCAACGATGTCGCGTAAAAAACACCACAACTGATTCCTTCGTAGTAAGTTCAAACCCTTGTTTAAATAAATGTTCTCTTGCGTCACACATAATCGTTTTTATTTAAACACATTTTTTGTTTTACACTTTCTGTGAAGATCTATAGTGTATAGATTAAACAAGGGGCTAACGACAGAGTCTTGTGGTAGACCTTGATGCACTACTCCCGGGCCAATCTATCATTACATCGAATGAATACCTGTCTATTAAGAAATAAGTTTACTAATACATATACACACAAAGGTGTAATACCTATGTGCTTTAGCTTTTCAAATAATAGATTTAAATTGACGTTGTCATAAGCCCCAGAAATATCAAGAAATATGGCAGATATATAATAATTATTATTTGAGTACAAATAACCAAGCAATATTTAAGAGAATCACAGTTATCTCCTTTAAGTAAAATATTGTTGTATATTTTGCACATATATATTTATGACAATTACTGGCAGGTTTAATAGCATGCTATAGAACTCGTAATATTAAATTTGCTTTTAGTTCGTCAGCTGAAATTGGGGTTAGTAAAAAGTGTTCATTGGTAGAGATGCTGGTAGATAGACATAATCCGGAGAGATTTTTTTAAAAAAACTTTCTACTATTTATTCATCATTAGCGGTGTACTTTTTCTTATTTTGAATTTTGTTTACTCTTTTCTGAAGCTCCGAGGGTGAAATTTGCCTACTAAGTGAGGAACAAAATAGAAGCCCAACTAGATTTGGCGTTTGAGCGGAAAGTGCGTTTACATCAAGCTTTATTCCTCTTATATTTAATAAGGTTTGAAAGGTTAAGATTCGATTTGTACATTTTAAAAGAATTTTTCCTTGCATTCAAAGCAGTGAGATATTCATCATCCCACCATGGTGGCGTTTTGAAAGATTTGGCTGAAGGTTTGATAATTTTAAAAGATTCGTTGGCTGTATCAGTAATAGAATCTAATAAAAAGAATATTATTTCATTAGTTTTGTTTGTATCTCATCGACCATTTAGATGAAGACATAAAAATTTTGTTTTTAAATTTCATATCCTGCACAGAAAGTCTAATGGGAAAATGGTCAGATCCATAATAGTAAGATCTACAACCGATTTGATATGGCCTGGAGGAGTAGCTCTAGTAGCCGACCCGTCATTTACAACAACTAGATTAGGAAATACATCTAAGGCTTCTACTAGTATATTACCATCGATGGAACATAAATTGGATACTCATAATCCATGGTGAGCTTTAAAATCTCCGGTAATAATACGATCATTGTTAATTTAAGAAAAAAGATTAACGTAATCTTGCGTTGTTACTCTAACTTTTGCTGGATGGTACACACTCAGGATAGAATAATTTTTTTGGTCAATATTAATATTTACATCACAAACTTTAAGATTAAAATTGAAATTGTTAACGAATGAAATGGGCTTATAAGTAATGTTATTTGCTAAAATTATGGCATCTCCTTCATTTGCCTTACTTCTACTTTTATTAACTTCATTGAAATTATTGAAGCAAACAATAATAGATGGTTTGGAATAAGTTTCTGATAAAAGAGCTATGTCAAAAAGTAGTTGATTTAAAGAATATTTATTTGCATTTAGCGAAAGAATATTTCATTGAATAATTTTAATACTTTTGGAAGCCATTAAAGTTATGTAAAAATGTTACCTTTAATATCTTTAATTTTATTTTCTAATTTAGTTTCGTAAATTTTAAAATTAGATTCTACATTTGAGGAAGAATTACAATATTCCTGGATACTTTGTTAGATCAAATTTTTGAGTGAAGCACTGAGCTGACTGATAAATTTGAATTGAATTCATTAGGAGTTTCAGGATTTTCAAACTGAAATATAGATCCCGAACAGAAGCTGGTCTGGTATTATCTACAAATAGGAGGAAAATTAGGAGTTGTATCACAATTTTTTTTTTTTGATGGGACTAACTGTATTGAAGGATATATATTTGTGAATATTATTTTTTTTTGCAGTGCTAGAATTCGAAGGTTTAGAAGAAAAGCTTTTTAATGGAGGGGAGTCTGTGTCACAGGTAGTTAAAGGTGCAAATTTGTTTTTTTTTTACCTAAACTGGAATAACTTGAATTTTCAATAGCTTTTTCGCATTCTTTAAAGAAATATTTAAGTTAGCTATAGCAACCAATTTTTCCTTCATTACCACATTTTTTAGATCTTTTTTTGACTTGCTTTGCGTTGTTGAAGAACCATATTGAAAACAATTGAAACATTGCATAACCGGACTAACATATATTTCAACCGGCATCTAAATTTTTGAAATCTACATTAAATTATAGGTCAAGTATATCTATATATACCATTTTTCAAAGTAAAAACGTTGCGCGTGACAATTTATGTAAAGTGACGTCAGTTATATTTAAAATTTATAGAACGTCAACCTTAGAGTTAAAATTTTCCTAACACAGCTAATAATACGAAACCCATACAAAACTGCTCGATATTTCATAGACGTCAACATGGTATAATAATCAGAAAAACGCAATCATCATTATATTGAGAATTTTAGAATTATATTGATTAAAAAGTAAATTAATAATATCAATTTTATGAAATAACTCTTTAAGTCTAATTCTCCACAAAATAGTAATTTTAATTAAATAGATTAGACAATTGTACGCAACTAACATGGGAATACTTCAAATTTTAATGACATTTCAGCGTGTGGCAAAATTGTATAAAGTGTTGCCGCTTTTTTAGAGTAAGAATTTTGTTTACGTTTTGATTTCTTACACAATCTGTTCATAACATAATATACATTAATAAATTGTATTTATAAATACATATTAAATTTAGATTAATAGCTTTAAAAGCTAATTATTGTTGTGTATTGTGATTTGTGCTATGCCAAAACAACTAAATAGTCTGTAGAAAGCTGCTAAGTTTTCATATAAGATAAAGTCCATCTAATTTACTTACCGTTGCGTCATTATCATTGACAGAGATCGAAGTTGACATAGTTGCCAAAGTATAAAAAAATCCTGAATCTATTTTAAATCAAATAGGTCACATAATTATTGCGCAAATTAATATTTAATGTAAATAAATAGAAACAAAACAAGAGCTAAAAAATAATCTTGTTAAAAACAACTTAAGCCGCTTGTATGCTTCGTATAAAGATGTAAAATGGAATACATAGATATTTATTTTATTTTATGTAAAATGTAAAATAAAGATTGTCAACACCGCAACTGTCAAATAAGTGTTACCAATTTATGCCAAAATATCACCTTCGTTCGTTCTATTTCAGTTACAGTGTGTTCCGAACAAATGTTGTTCATAAAAACGCTTTATAATGCAGTTATACAAATTAAATGAGTATTCCTTTAAGTTACCATAAATAGAAATCTTTAAATATCATTTCTACGCGTATATATTAAAATATATCTAGTGGCTGTAATGCCAATGTACTCAGCAAAGTGATTCTAAAAAGAACACACCTACCGCCTAAATATTTCGTGTTGGTATCATGTGACCTCACGGGCTATGACGCGAATGACGTGCAACGGTATGTAAATTAGATGAAGTATAAATTATTTTGAACTAGAAATAATGGCGGAACGTTTTTACTATTAATGCTCTAAAAGAGGTAAGTTTAAAATTTAGAATATATAATTTTGTATTAAAATATTTTCTTATGTATTTTAGTGTGTTGCAGTAGTCTCAAAACTAAGTGTATTTACTGTTAATATAACAGTTTGACAAATAGTTGATATTTTAAAAATTCCTCACTTACTAACTATTCTGATGTTTTGGCAACGCTGTGGGGTTCTGATGTCGTAAATCTTATATGACGTGCAATCATTTTTATCTGAAAAATTCTATATGCCATATACACATAATGATATGTCCAGAAATGAGTACTGTATTACAAGTAAAAAAACTAAAATAAGCAAAATTACTCAACCAGTAATAATTTTATTTAAAAATATTAAATTCAAGTGTTAACACAGCCAGTAAATTAATATAGAAATGTAATTCGACGGAAATGTATAAACCCCTGCACACCGGCTTTTGTATTACTTAAATAAATTAATTTCGAAACGAGTTACATTAGTTGTATGATAAACTATGCAAAAACCGTACTCCGGGGTGTTTTTACGTATAAATTACGACTACAGCTCAGCAATAAATTGCAACGAAATGGAAAAACTCGATACTTGTTACAAACAACATTCATTATCACTACGTGTGGCAAAAAAAGAGCAGATGCAGACATTCTAACTAGATTTTATGTGTCGTTTGTTATTAGAATATCGCAAATCAGTCAATTTTTAATCAGTGTATTGTATAAAACTAATGCAAAGTATGTAAATCAAACTATAAGAACTTATGTTTTTATATTAGCCCAGTATATTTATATTTTCTATATAAATATAGAAATTATATTATAAATGTTAATATTATCTATATTAGCCCAGTCTGATTATGCAAAAATAATCGATTTCACGGCAAAATTTTTCGCAGATATCTGAAGCTTTTAAGATTACTAGATGACGAAAAGATAAAAAAGTACCTACTCGTATTAGTCGTAAGTAGTCTGTCGCAGTATTAATAATGATGACATAACGAAAATGTATTTTTATATTTGTTTTCATTTTACTCATTGACTATTAAAGCCAAATTAAAAACAAAAGTAAGTTTTTACAGTGAATTTCAAATGGACTCAATTTTTCCGAGGTTTCTTATATTTCCCGGCCAGTGAAAACTATGTATTTATTCATATTTCGACGAGCTACCCCAGATTAAAAAAAAAGAGGCTTTTAGCTGCAATGGAAGCCGAGATAATGTAAATTTTTCCTACGTGTTTTAATTTGAAGTTGCCCTCCACTTTCCTATGTCGATCTTTCGAAAGTATCTTCGTTTCGAAGGACTGTAAGTTTCGAAAAATTGGATGAATTTTATAGTTACAAGTTTCAATATAAATTTTAGATTTTCATTCAAAATTTGTGCAAATTTTACTTCTTAATGTTTATAAACAATGGACATATGATTTTCTTAAAAATAGTCCCTAACTTCGTTCCTATTGGTCATAGAAGTTTTTTTTTAAATGTGAGTTTTTTACCAATGGTTGTACGTACAAGTCTGTAGTTTGAAAAATATAGAAGTTATTACAATTGTTTATAAGTAAAAAACACACCCCTTTTTCAAACTTTTATTTTGTAAATAATTTCGATAAAAACGCAATACGCATTTAACTTCTGAGATAGTTTAGGTCTTAAAGAATCCTATGAAATTTGCTAAATGTGTTTAGCATCATTAATAGAGCAAGTTCAATAGTTTAAATATTTAGCCTCAGGAATAAATAAATTAAATATCTTTTAAACTATTTGACCGCTCAGGGGGAAATTTCGCACAAATTTAAAAGAGGGTAATTCCTCGATGTTCAAATCTATTAGTAACATTTTATTTTGTTAATTAAAAAATTAATAAAATTTATAAATTAGTTCAAAAAACTGCTTTTTTGAAAATATCTCCTTAAATTATTTATCAATTTTAATTTAAAAAACCACAAAATAAAGATATTCTTGACATAAAAAAAATGATATAAATATTGTTATTGTAAAATATAAGGGAAAAAACAAAAAATCAAATTGTGAACATAAATATTATTGTTTAAAAAAAAACGCAAGGTAAAAATACAAGTACTTTTTTATCTATTCGTTATCTAGTAACCCCCACCTATGTCTTAAAAGCTTCAGATATCTGCGAAAAAATGTTCGTCCTTTTCAGTACATAAACGTGAAATCCGGCGATACACTGTACTTTACTTGTCCACTTCACTTTTTAACTTGTACCGTTGGTTGATTGTTATTTTTTATGGGTAAAAACTACCCCTAAAAAATCGTATAATTATAAAAGTTAAAGCGGGTTATTAATTCATACCATATTTTAATGTAGTGAATGAATGTCAATTAACATTATTAAATTATAAATAATAAATTATATAACACCATAATTTAAGATTTTATCATAGTGTAACCCTTAAATCTCACCCCCTAGATTATTTATAATTAAAATAATGTCATTGAATACATTATCTTCACTGATTTGTATGGAAATTTGGATTTGCGTTATACTTACCTTTCACTTCAAAATTGGACTTGTGGACAAAAATGTGTGTCTTATGCCTGATTTCAACAACGATACCTGAATATTTAAGAATTACCTAAGTGTTCTTAAGTACTTCTTAACTCTAAAACGGATTTTACTATACGCAAAGAATTACCTACTGAAGAAAAAAAATACCAACATAATCACTTTCTCCTTCGACCTTCAAAAAAACCTGTCCTTACCAAAAGTTTTAGACCTGCTGGCATATTACAGCAAGAAGCTTTATTTACATAATCTCACTGTCGTTCAGGGATACTCAAAGGCTGCATTTGGGCCTCAGAACTTATTCAGCTATTGCTGGACCGAGGACCAATACGAGAAATCTTCCAATCATGTATCCTCTGTAATCTGGACCGTTCATGCCAAACACATATGTCAAAGATAACTACTGTGAGATTTTTGTGTGACGCATGTGACGGTCAAAAGAAGAACAGGCTTGTGCTTACTATGCGCTTGACATGGTTATACAAGCGAGCTTCAGAGAATATAAAGACAATGGAGCTATTATTCCCTGTTGGGCACTCATTTATCCCTCTTGATGGTATATTTGAACTGATTATAAGAGAAATCAAAAAATTTAAAGTTGTAGTAAATTCTGCTGAATATTACAATTAAATGAAAGAATATACCACTATTTTGTTAGCTGACCAAGATTTTAAACTTTTTGACTGAAAGACTGAGGCTGATAGCTTCATCAAAGCTACAAGGCAGTGGTATTTTAAACTTACCAAATGTAAACGACTTTATCTGAAGCGATCCATCAAAAAACTTAGAGATATTTTGATAAAGGGTGATTTAAATTTTAATATTTCAACTGAAGTGTTTCAAGCTTAAACAAGTTTAAATAAAGGTTATCTCGTATCAATTCTACCATACTTGAAGCTAGCAATATACAAAATGTCGGGAAGATGTTAAAAGACGTCAATAATTTGCTTGAAATTTCTTTTGGAGACACTTGGCTCCAAAATCCAAGGTTGGAATACTACAAAGCACCTTTACAGATCATGGATCTACCAAGCATATCTAACCATGAATACTCATTCTGTGGTCCACAAAGTGAAGAAAATATAGCACTGTGTAATTTCATTAAAGTTTTATTGAAATAAAATTAATTTGAACAAGAATGACTTTTGATTTAACTAGAACCATTTTAAATGACTTGGACGCATCGAAATTTGTATCAAAGTAACCAAAGTTACAGTATTAGTATTACAATCGCCAATGTACGTTTTTCTTTTTGAATTTTCTCAATAAATACTTGACAGAATATAAAAAATGTGTGTGAAACAAAATCTTCATTACATATTTACAACAAATTATAATAATTAGGCAAATCGTAACCGAAGTAAAGCTACCACAGAATTTCGCGGTTCTTGTAAAATTGGTCAAGGTGAAGATTGGCGACTTTGATAGTAGGCTACTCTTATGTGGTGTATGCCTGAAACCTAAGTTATACATTTTGGTATTTTGATTTTGTTTCTAGTACCTTTTATTGGATCTATATGATAATTTCAGTTGTACAGGCCTGAGACTACACACTTTTGCCTTATAAATTAGTTTTCATTGATAAATGTAATCTCTTACCATGCTTTTTTATTGAATAACCTCCCCCAGTTGAAGACTTTCCCTTTCACATTTATCCACAAAAACACATTTTAAAATTGTCCCTTTGTTAACACGATTAAAACAAAATATCAAAGAAATGAGGGTGTTATAAAGGTAAAAATGACGGTTTAAAATTAACTTTCATATTATCTTCCACACTTATCTCCACACAGCCGTTTTTTCGCTACAGAGTTGTAAGGTATTTATTTTTAAATTTTCAATTAACCTTTATCTGTTTACTTAAATCTACAAGTAAAAAACGAAATTACTTCTTAAATGTTAAATGAGTATCGAGTAGCTTAAAAAAAATGTAGTATAGATGTATAATATAAAACAAAAATAGTGTCTTTTATATATTTTCGAGGGTTATCAGCCTATGTGATTAATTAGCACAAACTGTTAAAACTGTAAAATATTGCTTAGATTATATTAGTTAGGTACATAGGAGTTTCTAAGAGGTTCTTGTGGCATGTCTAATTAAATATTATTTTTATTAGGTGAGAGAAAGCTTAATAAGTTCACCTAATATTAGGATAGCGCCTAATATTGGATAGCTAAATATTAAAAAAAAAATGGAATATTAGGTGCCATCTATCCACGGAATGCAAGATTATGATTCAAAACTTAATGTAAAAGTCGTCGTAGAATCTAAAGATCAATCATCTTAGCTTCCTTGTCAATTTATTGAATCACACACCCCTAATTTTTTTGTGTTTACCTATTTTGAATGCTGAAAATATTTCAAATAAGGTAACAACTTTAAATGTTTTAATCGGTAGTGTATTACATGTTAAATTTGAAATATTTATGTAGTTTTAGTGAAATTAAATCTTCGCTTGTTTATCTTGAAAAAATTCTGACTTGCAATTTGGAAACGTGTCTAATATTGGACATAGAAATATTCTCAACAGTGGATATCCAATATATGGAATGTTTTTAGGTTAAAACGAAAGAAAATAATAGAATAAAGCAAACATGGCCTCTGTTCTGCTCTGTTAATAATGGAGACCTCTGCTTATAATGGAATAATCTGCTCTCAAATTTCTAATAGTCCACTAGTAAACTACACTTATAATAAGGTAATAAAGCCGTCAAGTAGAAAATAATTTTTCAAATGTGTTATGGATAATAAAAAATTATTCACTACTAAAACTAATAATCAAAATACAGGCACACGTAGTCGAATACGAAGAAAGACATAGTGACTAAAGAATTTATGACTACAATAGTAGGAGTTAGCACCAGCTACTCCAAATAACAGATAATAGTCCGGGAGCTGGATAGGGGAAGGGGAGGCACATGTGGACAGAATCACAAGTGAGCAGTTGATTATTTCCCTTTTCGAGTGGTTCTAACTCACTCTCCTAGATGGCACTGGTGATATAGTTCTATGTCAAGAAATAAATTCAATGTCAGTTGCTGTTTGTTTCTGTCACGAGGTTGTGTTACTTTCGCTGCGTAAAAGTAAATAAACAGTTTTTTAAAAATTGTAATATTATTTAGTGACATTCTGTGTTTCCTTGTAAAGTGTATCGTTTTTAAATATTGTCATATTTAATATCAGGTAAGTTGCTACAGTTTTGTTCTAGTCATAACCTTAAAACAGATATTCGGTACTTTTGAAAAACTATGCATACGGGGCAGATGTGGAGACCATAAAGGGGAACAAATGGACAGTGTCCACTTGTACCCCATAGGTTTATTCAAAACAAAACAACCTAAAATATCTTTTTTTATCTTACAGTTCGAAATAATGGTGAAAACCTACATCAGAATGACTAATAGAAGTAATATTCCTGAAAACGTAGTAGTTCAGACTATTTGCGATATCAAAAATGGTAAAGGATCAATCACAAATGTAGCAGTGAGGTATGGATTGAAGAAGTCCATAAAAGAAGTACATAAAAGATTAAAAAACTGAATCAAAGAAATATAAATGATATAGAAATATTCGAACTAAAGTTTTCATCAAAATATACAACACAGCAGATTTTTTTAAATGAAGAAGAGGATAGTCTAGTAAATTATATTCATCAATCTTCGAAGTTACAGTATGGATTAAACTACTTTCAAATTCAAATATTTGCATATGAGTATATGAGCATATGAGTATGTACTTTATACTACTATAAAGTCATAGTGGGAAAATCATTTTGCTGTAATTGAGTGAATGATAGGTTTCATAAAGCGTTACAATAATTTATCTTTGCGAAAACCGGAGTCTACGAGTCTAGCCAGAAATATCAGTTTTAATAAAGTTAAAGTAGACATGTTTTTTGATAACCTAGAGACTGATTTCAAAACTTACAAATTTATTAGTGATAGAATCGTTAACGTAGATGAAAGCGGACTGAACACTGTTCTGCAAATGCCAAAAATGGTCGCAAATAAGGGCTGTGAGCAAGTGGTACAAGCAGTTGGAGCCGAGAGAGATGAGCAAGTGACGTTTGTTTAAATAATCATTGCCAATGGAAATACTATTCCACATGTTTATATCTTCCAACGAGTGCGATTTAAAGAGTAATTCCTGACTGGAGCTCCAGAAGGCAACATTGGTATTGCTACTCCAAGTGGTTGGATGACCAACGAGGAATGCCTCGAAGTTGTAAAGCATATTAAAAAAACATGCTTCTAAGGAAAACCCTGCGATAATACTTTTGGATAACCATAATACACATGCAACGTTAGATGTTATATCGTATTGCAGCGAAAATGGTTTAGTACTCTTAACGTTTTCTCCACACACCACATCGTTTGCAGCTTCTAGATATGTGTGTATTTGGCCCTTTTAAGGATCGTTGTTCTGCAGCATTCAACTTATGGATTTCTACACAGGAAAAGCTACAACAATTTATGACATTGCACATCTAACAGTTCCAGCCTTTGATGAATCATAATAGGAAAAACATTTTTTGTTTAGTTTTTAAACACTGGTTGCTACTCCTTTAATAAAAATATTTTTTTCTCAGAAGATTTCGTAGGAGCTTAAGTTACGGAAGTCAGTGATGTATCGCAGCGAGATACCATAACTGATGATTGTCTAATTTGCAGTACACTCGCTAATTCCAAAATGCCCTCTACATCATCATCGGCAAATGTTCAACTACAAGTCAACAATAACCATTCTTCTTCTTCTTGATGTGCCTATCCGTTACGAATGTTGGCGATCATGGCAATCTTTCTCTTATCTGCAGCAGCGCGAAAATTCTGCACATATGTTGTATTGAACCAAATTCTGAGGTTCTTTAACCAAGATGTTCTTCTTCTTCCTGGACCTCGTTTTCCAAATATTTTTCCTTGCAGAATGACTTGAAGGAGGGAATATCTGGATTTATTTCGCATAATGTGTCCGAAGAATTGTAACTTTCGAGATTTTATGGTGGTCAGGACCTCTCTGTTCTTATTCATTCTTCTGAGGACCTCCTCATTTGTGACTCGGTCAGTACACAAGATCTTATGTATTCTCCGATATAGCCACATCTCAAATGTTTCCAGTTTTCTGCATATATCTTCGTTCGAGGTCCACGATTCAACACCATAAAAAAGGACAGAGAAGAAGTGCATCGCAACATTCTTACTTTTGTATCAAGAGAGAGGATGCGACTCATGAAGGAGGCACCCATCCGATTGAAGGTGAATCTAGCTTTTCCGATCCGTGCTCTAATCTCCTGGTTGTTGGTCTATTCTTCAATTATTATGGTGTCGAGCTAGTTGTAGTGCTTCACTCTTTTTACAGGGGATTGGTTGACGTAGAGTTGACTTTCTGTTATTGAGTCCATATTGTTAACTTTAATACGTGATTTTGTTCATAAGAACTTGTAGGTCTTCTAAGTTGTCCGCAAATACTATAGTGTCATCTGCATATATGATGTTGTTTAGCCGGTAACCATTTAGTAGAATACCTTTTTCAGTTTCGTGCAAAGCTTCGATTCATATTCTTCGAAATTGAGAATTATTGCGAAGAATCAGATGGTTGTCTTATGGAAGTTGAGACTGAAGATGGTAAAGATTTTGGATTGGATCTTACGAATATCCAGAAAGGGAATTTGGTTCTTATTAAATTTGCTACAAAAAAAAATACTCAAATTCTTTGTTGGTCAGATCGGAAAGGAATTAAAAGAGTCAGAATTTTTAGTATTTTTTTTTTAAATGACGCCCCGACAAGATTTTGTATTTCCAGATCAGAAGGATAAGAGTCATATTTATGCAAACGAAATTATAAGAAAATTGCCAGTTCCTTAAAAAGAAAATTGGGACAGCAAGATCCAGCTTCTTTTTTAGATTTTCCGTTAATTTTCGTGGGTATAATATGGGATAAGTCAATATATTATTTTAAGAAAATATTAAAAATTGCACTTATAAAAAAATTATTATTATTTTATTTCCATCAAAACCTGTGTCCATATGTGCCCCACAGAAAATATTGTTTGGTCCTTTTGTGCCTCCCTTAGGGGCACATGTGGACTAATTACATCTACTTGGAATTTAATGCACATGCCCTAAATAATTTAATTACTGCCAAATTTAAATCTACACAGAGACTCACAAATATGTAAATCTTACTTTTAAGAAGTTAATACATTACAACGAACCTCATCTTACCTACTTTACCTTACTTTACAATTAATCTTATTTTGCGGTATAATTTTTTTTTTTTTGAAATTTGTCCACATGTTCCCCCTCATGTTCTCAGATATCGCTATAGCGTCCATATTGAAGTCATGTTTATTGTTGCTTCTTTTGACTGAAAAGATTTAATTTTATCTTCTGTACCAGTCGCTCTGGTGATTCGTGGTAGGATGAAATAAGTATAAGCAAATATACAGAGGCACTATACGTGAAATCAAATCTTAACTGTATTTTCTTTTATTTCGGTTTACTCTTTATGAGTACAAGAAAGCAATTCGCCAAGGATTTTTGTTTAAATAAGGAGATATGTTATGGAATGCAACTTTTAGATTTACCATACCTTTCTTACACCTAAAACATTGCCTGTTTTGACATGCAAGGCATGGATTAAAGTAAAAGTCAAAATTTCGGTTTAGTCCATAGAAATCTTCGTATTACTACTTTGGTGATTTGTTCTCAGATATTGCTATAACGTCCATATTGAAGCCATTTTATTGTCGCTTCTTTTGACGGAAAGATTTGATTTCACTTTTAGAGCTTTTGTAAAAGTCAATCGGATGATACCTGCTAGGGTGAAATACTTATAAGCGAATCTACAGAGGCACTATAAGTGAAATCAAATCTTAACTGTCTTTTCTTTTAAATATTTTAATTTACAACTATAAACGTCGTAAAGTATGGCTAAAATAAATTTAAAATGTTATATAATATAAAAAGTTTACAGCTTAAAAGTGATTAAAATTTTTAAATCAACAAATCAAAGATTTGGCCTAAATTTAAGTGCTCATAACTATATATAAATACTTGTAGATAAATAGAAAATCTGATCCCATTTTGACAATTTACTATTGAAAAAAATTGAAGCTTTGTTTTGATTGAGTTAACAAACAATAAACAAATAGCTTTGTGCCCTTACAGAATCACACGCACATAGTGGGCCAGTACGTGTTGACATTATACGTGATAAATAGTAGTAGCTATTTTGAAATTTTAATAACCGCTAGAAACACGCCGTAACAGCGACAACGTATTAGCCCACCGTGTACTTGTTGATTCTGCAATTACGAAAAGTCTTTGATTTGATTATTGCTTGTTAACTCAATAAATAAGAAAGTCTCTTCCATTTTTTTTAATAATAACTTGTCAAAATAGATTCAACGTTTTTATTTATGTATAGCTTTTAAAGAAATATCCACCATGTTAAAAGTTATGAGGACTAAAAGTTAGGCTAACTCTTTGATTTCTCAACTTAAATTTTTATTTTTATGTATTTTTAGCCATTCGTATCTCTAGATAACCTACACATTCATGTTCAGCGAAAAATTCTACATAAAATAGAATAGATTTCGATTATACACTATTGACATCCATGCACACAGAAAGGTACCCAGCTGTCAGACGATAAGTACATTCAAGATGTTTTAAATCAGTGTATTTTAAATCTAGTGGTATAGAATAATAATTTATTTATTAAGTCTACAAAGCATATTCAAGATACGATAACGTTTTTTAACCTTTGAACTTTTTTAAATTCATAAACTCATAAGAAGTTTAATTAGAGAGCGCGTTATTTATTTCTTTATTTTCTTGAATCTTGCAATGACGTCCAGTCATTGTTTCTGACTTGTAAAGTTTAAATTTTTAATTAAATTGGTTCTTTAAAAAAGCTTGATTTTATTTTCGAATAACGTTAATATAACTTCTACATTGGATATGGTGGATCTCTACGCAAATGTCATTATAGTATAGTTTCGAAATTGCAGCCACTAATGTATATATATATATATATATATATATATATATATATATATATATATATATATATATATATATATATATATATATATATATATATATACAATGATAAGTGTCTTACCACCTGGCTTTTTAACGTAAGAGATAGAAAACACAGTTACCTTGTGAAATAAAAAGAGATGAAACTCGTAGAGGTGAGAAATAATCGGAGAAACCTATAATTTATATTACATTACATTATCACTAACGATAGTCTCACACCTTTAGACGTTAGCTTCGAGCTAAATCACCTCGGTCATAATTATTATGAGTAACGTGGAATGTGTGACGTATTTCCATTTTTTAATTTCACATAAAGTAAAAACTGATTGACCACAATAAAGCAAAACTGTGAATAAAATAATTTAATTAATAGTGATTATTTAATCTAAAGTTTTAAACTATTAACCAAGAATAATTTCTGCTATGATTTGAGGAGTTTCATACACTCTTGTGAATAATTATAAATCCTTCATGGATTAGTGGTAAGAATTCGACATTGCGACACAGACATCGCAGACGATTAGAGTTCAAAACCCACATGTGATTTTCTTTTTTTTTTTTAATAATTTGAAATTATGCAAAGATCGCTTTGAAGAATCATTAAACATTTATGTCAGTCGTTACTAGTATTAGAAGTGTTTAAAGTTAAAACAAAAAATCTTATTGACAAAACAGTATCGTCGTACTTTCGAAAATAAAATAAAATTTTTTCAAAATTAAAAGAACTTTTAAAAAATGTTTAAATAAGTAAAAATTCTACAAAAATAAAAAAATATTGTAAATAAACGTATTTACAATATGTTCAAATAAGCCTTCATTAGCAGCAGAACAATAACCCAAACTGTCACTAAAGAATTATAAAAGTCTGATGGATCAGAGTTCAAGGCACGATGTTCTCATCGTTATATCTCTCATATAGTTTGGACTTGATATATCCCCAAATAAAAAAATCACAAGGTGCAAGATCGCAGGCCAAAAAATATCTCCGTGGCCACTAATCAATCGATTAGGAAAAGTCGCACTGAGATATTCACTGACGATGCGAGAATTATGTGCAGGACAACCATCGTGTTGAAACCATATGGAATCGAAAGTTATTGGTAAATTACGAAGGGCTGGGACAATTTCATTTTGCAGAAGTTCCAAGTATTTCCGCCCAGTCAACATACCGTCTATAAAAAATGGACCAATGACATGATTCCCTATTATGCCTCCCCAAACATTTACTTTTCGAAGACACTGGGTACGAGCGACATAAATCTGACGAGGATTTCCTTGAGGCCAATACCTAGCATTGATTGAATTGTGACGGCCATGCAATGAAAACGTACATTCATCGGTGAACAAAACGTTCTCTAAAAAATGTTCATCTTGATGTGACATTTCCATTGCAGTTTGACAAAATTCTAAACGTCTATATTGATCCCCACGGAATTGTTCGTTGGATTTATGAAGTTTATAGGGACGGTATCGATGTCTTTAAAAAATTTCACCTACTCTAAATCTTGGAATTCCATATTGTTCTCCGAGACGAGATGTTGATTATGTAGGATTTTGCTCAATACTTGCACAAATCAAAGTGTCCCTTAGTTCCAAATCTGGATTTACCTCCCTTCGCCTGCGAACTCCTCTTGGAGCGAACACGGATCCATAAGTAAAAAAATTACGTATAATAGACTGAATTGTTGATCGTGATGGATCCGGCCCATTTGGAAACATATTTACAAACTGTTGTCTAATTATGTTGTCTGATAATCCATTCACATGCCAGACAACAATTTGCACTTTTTCCTCGACCGTTAAAATCCTTTTCACGAATTGTTTTTTCAATAAAAAGTTTCTGTTTACCGTAAATAACACTTCTCGGTGTGTTATTATTTGATAAGGCTTGATGATTTGGTTAGCTATAAAGCAGGTAGCTGTTCGCGCGCATCCATTCCAATGTCGTCAATTGTTTTGAAAGTCATTACCTGTACAGAGGAATTGATATTAACACTGAGAATTTAGTGATGGACTTGACATTAAACAGTCTTCAATGAATTATTTTCCATTCACAACTGAAGACTGTAAAACTGGAATTGAATTTGAAATATTCTGTATTTCTATTTTATATAACATTGGAATAAGAATAAATTGTAAATAATGAGTTTTTCGAAAACTTGTTACCTAATATGTATCATATTTTCTATTATTTTTGATTGAGTAAAACAAAAATTTTACCCTTGGTGTGAATTGAACCCCAGTCTTCTTGTCAATAGACAACGTCTCTAACTATTACTCCAATTTTACATACAATAATGGTTTTCGGACAAAAACATACCTACCTTTAGTTTAGTCAAATATTTGAGTTGAGTTATTTTTATTATTAAATAAACTTAAAGATTTATAATTTAAAATCGCTACGAATTAATGTTTTTTACTATAATATATCTTATTATATTTAATCATTTATTGTAACATCAGAAATTATTAAAATAAAATATTTTCGAGGTCATCCGTATAATTATGACTGAAGTCAAACAGACACGTCTAATACTAGCGTTATCTCGTACTATCTCACAACTTAATGTCTTCTGTCCTTTCCGTTATTTTGCCGGGTGGTAAGACACTCATCACTGTATATATATATATATATATATATATATATATATATATATATATATATATATATATATATATATATATATTATTTAGTTTGCTATTTCCTGACCGTGAATATTTAAATAGAAACTTTTTTTATTTCCTGGGTTTGTCGGTCTGATGTAAATAAAACTATTTAACTTTTGCTTAAACGTTTCGGCAAATTTGCCATTTTCAATAAGCACTTTATTTTATTTTATAAACATTACATTTTACAATTAAATTTTATGCTTACACTTTTAGTGTAAACAGGAAAAAAAGTTTAACATGGATTAAAAAATTGGTATCTGACATTGACAGATGACATCTAGTAAGTATCTTAAAATCTTAAAATAAGAGTAGTTCAGGGTCGTATCTTAAATATCTGCCATTATGCATTTAAAAACAAATTATATTAAATGTATATTATGTTTTGATTTTCTTTAGCTTGTGGATGTATCTGGATAATGCGAATATTGAAGAACAAGTTTAAAATTTTTTATTAATTTTTTAAGTTGAGATAACTTAAAAATGGTAATTTGTACTCCAAGACCAAGTATTAGCTTTTGGTGCCCACTTTAGTGTTTTTTGGAGGGCCTCTTCATAATACAATCAATTAGATTCTCCCGAATGTTATCCAACTCTTTTCTAAAATCTTATAAATCAATTGAGCTTTCTGTCCAATTTACTTAATTACTATTTAAATGGGTAAAATACGTTTATTGACGTTTTAATTTTCACTTAGGAAATCGTTCTCAAAATACAAACATTGGTAAATTAAACAAATTTTGTTTTTTGTTACTTAGTGAAAAATTCTTCTAATAATTTAATTTTATGTGACTCATCTATATCGACAATTCAGACATACATTATACATTTTAAAGTAGACGACTTTAAAATGATATTGCCAATATTGTTGAGTTGCGTTCCTGGGACGACTTTACTTATAAAATAGTTCATTCGATTACATGAAATCAACTTTAACTTGAGAATATCCGTCAGAAAAGATCATAACATGTAATTCGTCTTTAAAAAGACAAATACATACCATGATGACAGTAAAATTCTCCTGTTTGTTATTTAGAAATCATAAATGATGTATTCTCTATATGTTACTGACTTACAAATACTGGTATTTTCCTTTTAATAACTTCCTCTTTCAATATGGGTAACCAGATCCTACTACATTCTGCCGAGGAATTCGCGACACAATTGGTCTCATTTAGCATAATTAGAGCCGCTTCTTTGATTTTTCTCTTTTTACCATCCGTTTCTTTTAGGACTATATTTTAATCATTCCATTGAACCTTATGTTCATTATCCCATGCGTGTTTACATATTTGAGATCTATCAAATTCTCTATTTTTAATATAGGATTGATGTTCAAATCGGAATTTGGTGTTTATTGAAGGTAAACTAAATGTACAATCAAATACTTACCATATCGGGATAGTATTATGAGGTTTTTTTCCTGGTTTTTCCCTCATAATTTACTATGGAATCACTAACAGGAGAATTTTACTGTAATCATGGCATGTATTTGTCTTTTTAAAGACCAATTACATGTTATGATCTTTTCTGACGGATATTCTTAAGTTAAAGTTGATTTCATGTAATCGAATGAACTATCTTATAAGTAAAGTCGTCCCAGGAACGCAACTCAACAATATTGGCAATATCATTTTAAAGTCGTCTACTTTAAAATGTACAATGTATGTCTGAATTGTCGATATAGATGAGTCAGATAAAATTAAATTATTAGAAGAATTTTTCACTAAGTAACAAAAAACAAAATTTGTTTAATTTACTAATGTTTGTATTTTGAGAACGATTTCCGAAGTGGAAATTGAAACGTCAATAAACATATTTTAACCTTTAATTGTGGCTTATTCCCATTTAAATAGTAATTAATTTAAAATGCCACAAGAAAATAGCTTCAGAACAAAATGTCCATTTTACATTCTCACAATTCTGTCAAATCATTTCACAATACTCCTTCTTTCTTTTATATACCACCTTCTATTTCCTTTTTATCACATAGTCTTCTCTGTCCATTGTAATGTTACACTGAATTCTCCCTACTTTAAATGCAATATTACATAATAAAAGTTATTGATTTATCTAGTGCCTCACTAGTTGAGTTTTAAAATGTATTTCAAACTATACATGTTTATGTGATCTTTTATAATATTATGAATTAAACGTCCTTGTTTTTCACATTATCGAGCTATGAAAAACGAAATTTTGAAAATGTGATTATGTTCTTTATCCTTCTACCACTGACGTGTACTTTCTGGAACATAACTACGGATGTGGTGCCATGTAGACCCCATGTAATTTCTATTTGGTATTGCCAACATTTTTTTAAAATATGACAAATTATGTTCAATATAATTTCTTTGATATATTTAACATTAGTTTATGCATTTTTTTATAATATTTTTTCAAATTGTTAGTTATTACATAGTTATTGTTACATATTACAAATTGCATGTCAAAATATCCTAAATAATGAAACGGTTTACTAAAAATGTTGTAATTTTTTTACTGTTGAAAATGTTTATAAAATAGTTATGGAAGATTAAAGATTAAATATACGAAATATGAAAAAACAAAATAAACCAAAAAAATAAACCCCTTTATATAAAAAACTACAACTTCCAAACTTTAGCAATTTTGGAATTCAGATAAAAAGTTACTTTGCACATTCTTTACAAATATTAGCTCTACAGTTATCACACATTGATATCTTACAAACATCACATGAATTCTTAGTCTTTTTATTATTTTTTCGTAAACAGGCCCCACGCCTTTTTCGTTTTTGGTTCATATCGGGATGCACGTTTTCATCAATCATCGGTTTGTTCAATATTCTACTGATGTTCATTCTCAATTCTCTTGGAAGTCCTTGGTTGATAATACTTCTATTCAAATGTCGTTCAACGAGTTGTTTGGCGAGCAGCTTCACAAATTCTGCCCGTAGTATGTTATTTGCTTCTGGATAGCTTTGGTGTAATATATATGAATTAACTTCTGCGATGTCGATGATGGAATAAAATACCGCCATAGGCCAACGCCTAGTATGCCTACTTGAACTATAAATTGCACATTTTTTATCCAGGGCATCTACGCCCCCTTTGGTTTCATTATAAAAGACAATAATTTCAGGTTTGCCAGTTTTAACATCAGTGTATTTTTGTTGATGCATCGTAGAAACTAAAAGTACAGCCTTGCTTTTCTTTGAAACATAAGACGTAATTGTAATATGTTTAGTAAAACCGTAGATACAACTCCCTACTTCTCTTTTCCGATTGGGCAAAAATTCGGTGGGAATTTCTTTCTTGTTCTTCTTAAGCGTAGCTACATAAGTTAATCCAATTGTCGCAACTCATTTACATTACGACATGCAATTACATTTCTGTTAGTATTTATAATAGGTTAAATAAGTTTTACCACGGATTGGGTTAGTACAGCCAAACGTCTTTCTTCATCTGTTAATAATTTGCCATCACTGCCTTTGCCAGTATAAATATATCCATTGAAAAAATAATGAGTACGGGTATCAGTAAGAATCAAGACCTTCAGACCATACTTGTTGAGTTTATTTGGCATGTACATGCGAAACTTTGCACGCCCTCTAAAACCTATGAGCATCTCATCAATACAGGTGTAATGGCCCATACAGTACTATTTCTGACAATTATTTATAACTTTATTAAAAATACCCAATATTGCTGCAGCAGGATCATTTTCTTTTCTTTCCGATCGGTCTTCGGGGTTGTCAAAACGTAGACAGCGTAAAATTATTAGCATTCTTTTCCGAGACATCACACAACGTAATATATCACGGCCACTGTCGTCTGTTTAAAACAAACACTGAATGTCCTCATTGTTTTATTTGAAAACAGAGCTGTAGTATCTTCTTCTTCTTTAGATACCGTCTCCTCTAAGGAGGTTGGTAATCATCACAGCTATTTTCACTTTTGAGATTGCAGCTCTAAACAAGTCGACGGAACTGCAATTATACCACTTTCTCAGATTGTTGAGCCAGGAGATGCGTCTTCTTCCAATACTTCGTTTTCCCTGTATTTTTCCCTGCATTATGGTTGGTAGCAATCAATAGCTCAATATTTGTTATTCGGTCTAACCAACTTATTTTTAATATTCTTCGGTAGGTCCACATCTCGAATGCTTTAAGTCGATCGCTCACCTCTTTCTTTAAGGTCCAGGCCTCCATCCCATACAGCAGCACCGAAAACACATATGAACGTAATATTCTTATTTTGAGTTGCAAACTAAGGTCTCTACTGCATAATAGTTTTCTCATATTATTAAATGTTGCTCTAGCTTGTCCAATTCTCATTTTTATTTCTTCTGTATACTCGTAATTTTCATTAATAATTGTACCAAGATATCTGTATTTTTTTACTTTTTCTATTGGAACCTCTCTCATGTTTAAAATGCCTTGTTGTTGTATTTTGGAAATTGTCATAAATTTTTTTTTATTAGCATTAAGCGTTAGTCCGCTTTCCTCACTAGCATTTACTACATTATCTAAAAGTGTCTGTAGATCTTGTATATTCTCTGCAATTAGTATAGTATCATCGGCATATCTGATATTGTTGATGGGTCTGCCGTTGACTTTTATTCCAATTGTTACATTTTCTAGGGGTTTTTTAATTATTTCTTCCGAATATAGATTGAACAATAAGGGGGAGAGTATGCAACCTTGCCTTACGCCTCTTTTTATCTCTACTTCCTCCGAAAGCTCTTTGCCTACTCTGACTTTTGCTGTTTGGTTATAGTAGAGATGAGTTGTTATTCTTAAGTCTTTTTTGTCAATGTGTTTATCTTTAAGTAACTATATAAGACGGTTGTGTCGGACCTTATCGAACGCCTTATTGTAATCAATAAAACAAACATAGAGTGGTTAGTTTACATCCATACATCTTTGCATGAGGACGTTAAATCTAAATAATGCCTCTCGTGTACCCATGGCATTCCTAAATCCAAATTGGGTTTCAGTGATGTCTTCTTCCACTTTTCTGAAAATTCTTAAATGGATAATTTTTAAGAATATGTTTAGTGTGTGACTCATTAGACTAATTATACGGTGGTCATTACATTCCCTTGCATTAGGTTTTTTTGGTAATGTAATAAATGTTGATTTGAGCCAATCTCTCGGAATAATACCCGTAATATATATATATATATATATATATATATATATATATATATATATATATATATATATATATATATATAGTATTATATAAGTCTACTAACACATTGATCTGATCTTCTGATATTAATTTAATTATTTCAGTTGGAATTGTGTCAGGCCCCGCAGTTTTATTAGATTTTGCCAGATTTATTGCATGTATTATTTCATCCTTAGTTATATTTGGACCTATATCATTTTCCTCGCAATCGTTCATGCTATCTTGTTGTGTCCTGTCGTTTTCAAACAATTCTTGGACGTATTCTCTCCATCTGTTTAGTTTTCTTTTGATATCAGATACTATTTTACCATTCGTATCAACCAGGGTGTTACTATCGTTGGACCGTCTTATACCTGCTAATTCTTTAATTTTTTTGTGCAATTCAAAACTGTCATGATTTCTCTGGAGTTCTTCTATCTCTAAACATTTGTCGTTGTACCACTTCTCTTTAGCTGCTCGTATTTTTATCCTGATCTCCTTGTGTGTAGCTTTGTATTCGTTTACATTTTTGTTTTTGTATGATATTCTTGTATCCATTAGTTGCCGGATCTCATCTGTCATCCATGGAGTCTTAGCTTCATCGATTTTGTGACTACCCAGCGTATCTTTAATTGGCATCATTAATGTGTTCTTAAATGTTTCCCATTTTTCGTTGGAATCTTCATTATCATTGATTATTGTTTGCTTAACTCTTCGTTATATTTCAACGTTAGTTCTCCTTTTATATTTGGGTGTTTTAGCAAAGTGCTTATTTGTTGTGTCTTTTGTTGATTTTTTATTTTCTTTAAGTGGATTTCGAATTTTACGATTCCTGGATTGGGGTCTGATGACACATCTGTTCCTGGATATGTCTTTGCTGATTTGATGTAGTTACGGTATCTCTTATTGATAAGGATATAATCTATCTGGTTTCTGATAATTTTTTCTTTGCTATCCATAGGTGATTTCCATGTATATAATCTACGTGGTGGTAACTGAAAGAATGTATTTTTCTCTATCATTTCAAACTCCTAACAAAATTCCGTCAGTCCTTCCCCTCTTTCGTTCCTTATTCCTAGTCCGAATTCACCAATAATGTCTTGGAATTTACCTTTTCCTAATTTGGCATTAAAATCCCCCATTGTTATTGTTATATCTCTATTATTGGTGCTGTCTAGTACTTTTTTAATGTCATTTTAGAACTCTTCTATTTCATTTTCATCTTCATCTGCAGTGGGGACGTACACCTGTAAGATATTAAGAGTTCTATGTGTTGTTTGGGCTGTGATCAATAACACTCTATCCGATATAGGAACAAAACAAATTACAGCCTAACAAAAACTGCGATCAACCACTATCGCGACGCCATTGTAGTGGTGAATATCTTCATTTCCTGAGTAGTATATTTTGGCACCGTCGACTTCGATTTCGCCAGATCTAGGCCATCTGGTCTCGCTTAGTCCCATTATATTGACTTAAAGTCGCCTCAGCTCATGTATTACATTGTGGATCTTCCCTGCTTCATATATAGACTTCACATTCCAGGTCCCTATCTGCAGTTCGTTTACATTTTTGTGCTTGGCGCGGGGTTTTCGCATGTTGGCGACCTGGGAGGCCCCGCGGTCTAACTGAGAATTGCCTCCCCTATCGGATATTGGTATCAGATGATCATCATGATCAGTAGTTGTGAAAATATAATAGCCATGATAATTGACAAGAGATACCTATCTATTTAAAGATCTTTAATGTAGTGGTTTCTCGTTGCCTTCCACATCCTTTTGCCGTTGACCACTTCTTTGGTTTATCCGCCTTTGGAGACGATTTCTCAACACCAGGACAAAAGAGTGTCCTATCACTTACCAACTTATCCACCCGTAGCCGTTGGTCAGTAAGTGAGAGATTGCTTATACCGGTAATCACTCGGTCCCTATCTGCATTGGCCATCTATAGATAGATGTTGCCCATCTTCTACACGTGAAGGTTGCAGATTTGAATTTTTTCTTCCATTGGGATTAAGACCTTTCGGCATTTCCTAATCCCTCCAGAGCTTTAGAAGAAGCTGTAGTATAATATGCCTAAAAAGGCTTCAAGTTTTATAATATAAGGTCTTCCAGTTCTGGTTTATTAAACCGCTTATAGTTTCTTCTAAACTCTTCTTAACTCAGATAATTTTGGATTAGTATGTATAAGAATTTTAGCTAAAATGTCATTATCGATTAGACACCTCTATATTTATAAAGGCAATGCACTTTTGCCCATCTTTTTGGCATCACGACGAAGTCCTGGTAAGTAAATACGAAAGTAAATTATGTTTCTGTTCTCGTTCTCTGAACAAAAGGTTGTGACGACCACTTAAATTTATTTTTACCATAATAATTCATTCCATTTTCAACTTTTTCACCACTTTCAGAATCAGATTTGTCAGACAAGTCACAACTAGTTTCCTCACTATCATCTTCTACTATCTTCTTCTTCTTCTTCTTTTTTTGGGCTATGTTCTAGACAATTTACCCAGTTTACTTGGAGGGTAGACACTTTTTGTCTTGCTTCAGCAATCAGTGTCTACCTACACTTATATTCTTCCTTTGTTTGTTTAAGGTTATTCTACATGTATACTTGTGCTGGTTTTTTTTTTCTTCACAGGCTAAAATATTAGTAATATAACACAACAAAGGTATAAACTTTTCTCGCTCGGGGGTAGCGTCCAAGCTTTGCACACACCAGAAATGCTACTTTATAATTTAATATTAAAGGTAGAAATAAAGTTGCATAAGGTGTTGATTGTATTTTCATTAATATTTGTGAGAATTGTACAAATATTTATGAGGGTGGGAAGTTTAGTTTTAGCTAATTCGGCATACAAGTCAAAGTGTGGGTTTTGATTTAAGTGACATTCTAATAAAATATGGTTTAAGCCTCCCACTTGGCCACATTCGCAATAAGGATCATCTTTGACTCCAATTCTGAATAGATGAAGAGGGGATGAGCAATGGCCCGTTCTCATACGGATGATTGTAGTTAAATGTCTCCTACTGATATATGCGAATTTATTGAACCATGGTAGTGTGTGGATTCGTTTATTAATTTTGGCATAGAATGAATTGCTTATGCCATATCCTTCGTACCATTCAGCTGCCCAATTAGACCAAATCTCTCTTTTCAAGTAGGGTGTGAAATTTGAAAACTCTAGCTTGATATTCATGGGAATATTCAGGGAACGACCTATATTGGCAAGTTGGTCGGCCTTGTAGTTTCCAGTGATACCAGTGTGCCCTGGGATCCATGCTAGTAAGATTTTGATATTATTGTTCCTTGCTAGGATAATTCCTCTTTTCGTTAAATACGATATATGTTCTGTATCTTTAGAAAACCCTGTTTTTTTAATTTTTTGTAGTGCACTTTTGGAGTCAGAAAAGATAATGGCTTCTGTGATATTTTGTTCCCGTATAATTTGGACTGCATGATTGATCGCAGTAACCTCTGCTGTACATATTTGGGTATGATTGGGTAGTTTAGATGAAAATGAATAGTTTATATCTGGGGAAAAAACACCAAATCCCGCATTTCCCATTGTGTCCGTTGAGCCATCTGTAAAGAATTTTTTGTATGAATGGAATTTTTTAACTAAGTTCACAAAATTCATAAGATTGAATTTATTTTTTGTAATATTTTCATTCAGAATTCCTAATGGTTGAAGTTGTAGTTCCAAGTCATATTCATGGCAAGGAAGAAGTTTACTGGAATATAGGTTCTGCAAATAAGGTTGGATTTTTCTGATAGTTGCTATCAATATGGGTTTTTCCTTATTTCTCCAGTATTTATTGTCCATATTACAAAGTGCTTCTAATTCAATGATTGATTGAATGACAGGGTTGTTTTTAATGCTTAGGTTTTTTAGCAAAAATTTTGTGGTGAGCCATTCTCTTCTGTATTTTAATGGCAGTTCTCCAGACTCTGATAACAAGGCTTGGATTGGAGTTGACTTCATGCATCCTGTGATAATCCGAATACTTTGGTAGTGCATCTGATCTAGTTTCTTCAATATATATTTAGGGCACGTAGATAGGAATTGACCCCCATAGTTTAAATGACTTAGGATAAGTGCTTCATGGATCAGTTTTAATATTTTTGGGTCACTGCCCCACCATGTTCCACACAAGGCACGCATTACATTCAGTGCTTTACCTATTTTGACTTCCAGCTGGTTAATGTGTGCTTTCCATTTAAGGTTCTTCTGTAAAACCATTCCTAGGTATTTAATTGTATCTACCCACTCTATATGCTGACTCTTATAACTGATATTTCCAGGCATTATTTTGGTATTACCCCTTGTAAACAAGGTAGCTTTAGATTTGCCCACAGAGATGTTCAAATTATGATTGTCCAGCCAGGCTTCAAGATTAACTAAATATTTGTTTAATTTTGATATCATATTTTTAACATTCACTCCCTTGATTAGAATTACAAAATCGTCAGCATACTGTATGACTTTAGCATTTTTGGGGAACACTTCGTGTATTGAGTAGGTATATATGTTAAATAGCATTGGACTTAATGGTGATCCTTGTGTGAGTCCAGTGCTAGTGGTATTTGGGCCATGTACTAACCCAGAGTTATCTTTGACAAACAGTTCTCTGCATTTTAAAAAATCATATATGAGGTTAGCTAAATCATGTGGTATATCCAAATGTATTAATGTAGAGTACAGTTTGTCAATATTAACATTATCATATGCTGAATGGATATCCAAGAATATTCCTATTGTACATTCATTATTACTAAATGATTTTTGGATTTCAGATGTCAAAAAGGATAGACATTCTAAACATCCTTTACCCCTTCTAAAACCTAGCTGCAATGGTCTGAGGATTCCTTTATTTTCTATACGCCATTCCAACCTATTTTTGATCATTGATTCTAAAACTTTACCTACACAAGAGGTGAGGGCAATAGGCCTATAGTTAGTTGCAATGAGTTTATCTTTCATAGGTTTTAGGATTGGAATTATTAATGACTGTTTCCATTCAATCGGAATGGTCCCTGTACTTAAGCATTTGTTAAAAATTTGTAATAATAGTAATGATCCTGAATGAGGTAGATTTCTAATCATAGAGTATGAAATTAAGTCAAGTCCCGTAGCAGATTCCTTTTTAGAATTGATTATGCATTTGTATTCATTAAAGGTAAAAGGGGAACTTGTATTGCTAGTTTGTATACTTTGTTGATGTAAATGTATACTGGGAGGAGCCAAGGAATTCAGTATCTCTTGTGCCATATTAGGATCAGGAAGGGAGTTAATTGGGCTATTACCATATCCAGCTATTTTCCTAACTTTAACCCATATTGTCTTGATTGGCGAGTTTCTATTAAGACCTTCTGCAAATTTCCTAAAATTATTCTTTCTTTTTTCTTTAAGGAATCTTCTAGCTATAGCACATTTGTTTTTTACTATTAAATAATTTTGTAAGTTGGGTGTTGATTGGAATTGCTTTGTTGCCTTAATTCTGTCTTTAATGACTTCAGCGCAAGATTCGTCCCACCATGGGATATGATACTGTTTATTAACATTTGATTTGTACAATGGGATGGACAACTGTGCAGCTTCATTTATTAGATCTGCAAATGATCGGTAGTTCTCCCCTGGAAATGATGTAAATGATGACTCTAATACTGAGGTATATTGGTTCCAATTAGCTTTTTGAAGTTTCTGTTATTCCTTGGTGGCATGTGGATGGTAATGTTTTGGACACCAATTTTGCACATTGTGGGTAGGTGATCACTAAATCCTAGGTCAGGAATTATTTGCCATGATGATCTGGTAGCAATATTCTTAGATGTTATTGTTAGATCCACAGCTGATGATCTTTTTGGAGGTGGTGCTATTCTGGTATATGAACCATCATTTAAAAAAACTAGTTCCAGCTCATCTAATGTTTGGAAGATGTTTCTCCCATTGGAATTATTACAAGGGCTACCCCAAGCCTCATGCTTGGCGTTCAGGTCTCCCATTATTATTACTGGTTTGTTGATTTCCTGGATCATTTTTATCCATTTTTGTTTAGATATGGTATTTGCATTAGGGAAATAGGCATTAAGTAGGTTAATTTGGAATTTAGGTAGGAAGATTGCTTGTAGTTGAGAGTTGTTATTAAATTTATTACATACAGATATTTCATAAAATTCTACTTCATTCCTAATAAGGATGGCTATACCACCATATGAATCATCTCTATCATCTCTAATTACTTGATAGCCCTTGCATCTGATTATATGGTTATTATTTAACCATGTTTCATTTAGCAATAATATGTCAGGATTGTATTCTTTGATAATTATTTTTAAGTTATCCACATTAGCATTATATGATCTCATATTCCATTGTATTATAGTCAAAGGAGTGAAAGCTTTATTTTTTATTTTTATTTTGGGCTTAGTATTCTGAAGCATCAGATACTGTCCCATCTTCCATTAACTCATAGGTTATGTTATTTGTTGAGCTGCTTTTAGTTGTTTTATATTGTGATACATTAGATGAGTTAGGGTATAAGTTTCTTAGCAAGTTGTTTACAAAAGATAGTACCATCTCTTTATGTTGTGGTGGTAGTAATGACATTGCATGGGAGATTCCATGTTCAGTTTCCTTATTTGCACTGTATCCTTTTGATGTTGATGGCATTGATTGAGAATTTGTTGCCCAGTTTAATCTTCCCTCCGGATTAATTAATTGAGCACTATGTTGTTTTTTGTCATATCCTGTCATGTTTGGTTTCCTTCTTTTGGTGGGTTGAGATTTGACGATTTGGTTATATTTTGGTATACTTGTGTCATTCTTTATGGCTTCTATTCTTCTTTCTGTGATATCTATTATATTATTAGGCTTGGATTCTGTATGCAAGACAGGAAAATTCTCTTTGTTCAAAGAGTATTCCCTGTTTTCATTTTTCGGTATTTGCATGTTTGCTTCATAATATGAGATGTTAGAGAAAGACATTAGGGCTTTTATTTCTTTTTGCCTTTGGAATTCTTTACATTTTTTATTTTTAGAGATATGATCATGATTTTTACAGTGTATGCAGTATGTTTCACAATTCGAGGCTTCCCCGTGTTGGTTTTTCCCACAGTTCTGGCACTTTGGGTTCCCTCTACATTGATTATTACTGTGACCATATAACAGGCAGTTTCCACACATTAGGACTGGGCTGACATATGGAATAACCCTCATGGGTAATCCATACACAAGCACCTCCCTGGGCAGTGCTTTTCCTGTAAATGTTACGCATATGGTGGTTGTTGGTACATAGTTTTGTTCTTTTCCCTCTTCGATAATTCTCCTATTTAGTCTTTTTATGTCAATTACTTTACAGGATACTAATTTTGTTTCGATTGCATTTTTAATTTCTACTTCAGATATTTCTTTACATATGTTCCTTATTATACCCTTACATGTGACATTGTGATTTGGGATAAAGACATCATATTGTAAACTTTCCCATCTCTTATCATTCACAAATAGATTTGCCGATTTAAAATCTTTAAAAACAACACCTAACCGGTTTTTCCCTTTACGGTTAAATTTAATAATTTGCTGTAGGTTTAGGTTAAATATTGTTTTAGCAATACTTAAGATGTGAAAATTCCCTATATTTTTGTCTTTTCCCTGTACATATACTTCGAAAGGACCGGAATCATATATATTATATTGGTTATTAATTTTTTTTCCACTTAAATCAGGCGGGGGGTCAGGAGGTTTATCAGGATCGAGGTTAGTGTTAGTGGTCTCCATTTTCGGCTGGAGGAACCGTGTCGTGTATTTTATTACTATTAAGTATGTATGCGGTAGGATCGGGTTACAAACAAAGGATTATTAGTAATAGCCTTATTATCTATATATATCAAAGGAGAAACTTTGAAATGCGTCTATACACTTTCAATATCTATGTTCAGTCAGTGAGACTTACTACAGTACTCAACACCAAACACTTCTCAATCATCTTCTACTATCGAATCTGTATCATGCTCACTTTCAATGTCATTTAAAAAGCCACCTGACTCTTCCATATCGCTTACCTCACTTTCTACCTCGTCATGCTATGCTAACAGAGTTTCTTCATATGTTTTATCACCGTAATGTACTGTTTTGGACGAACCTGCCATTTTCGTAAATTTTTCGTTGGTGCCAAAATGACTCCTTTCAAACTTTAGATAGTTATAAACTAAATACCACCCTACTGAAAAACTTATCAATAAATGAAGCGATCGACGTCACTGTAACTTGAAGGTAGCTACGAGTCACAAACCTATAACAACAAAAATAAAAAATTGCGCGTAATTCGAATTTAGTCGGGAGTCATGTGGGCACCACGTCCGTAGTAGAAGGTTATTTTAAAAATCTAATTAACTATAGTGTATTGAGTTACTTATATTACTTTTTTTATAGTGTATTGTATTCTTAAATAGTTGACATTTTAAAAATTCCTCACTTATTAGTTCTTTTGATATTTTGGCGTCGTAAATCTTGAATGATGTGCACTCATTTTTATATAAAAAATTGTATATAAAAATTAATAGTTTATAAACTAAAAAAAACTGATACATAAAAAAGATAAATGAAGATAAAAAAAGGGGGTTATACAAAAGAATACACTAAATTAAACTAAACTTAAATTTAACTACACTACTAAATATTGTAAATCAATTTACAAAATAATTTACTAAATATTTAGCTACATTTAAATTTAAAAAAAAAATGTTTTATGAATGCTTTTAAATATAAATTTAAAAATTGTGGCTTTTTATAACAAAACGTATAATTTCGTGAAAGTATCTTTATATTTTAAAAAATATGGCAACACTGTGACGCCCAAACATATAATTCAGTATATAACGCCAGTATAGAAGCTTAACTTTTGATACACAAGATACACAAGAAATTACAAGGTAACCAAACTACTCTAGAAAAAAGTACCTATCAATACAGCAAAAAGAGCCAACAAGAAATTTAATAAACATTAAGATCATAAAACAATCAAGGTGATAGAGACGCTAGTTTAAAAATCTATAAAAATTCAAACGATTTATTACAAACACAAGTAATTCCCAAAATACACGAAGCGACCTAATATATAACTAAATTCGATGTAGTACATTGAATATTATTGTAAAAGCCTATGTTATCATAAGAGCAAAGAGAAGGGTAAACAATGTGAACAGCTGCATCGGTTTGGAACATGGCGAAGAACGTATTTCTGAACGATAAAAGTTCAATTGGCGTTAACGGTTTCCCTGTCCTTTTTGTCCATCAAGAGCTTACTCATGCGTCGGATACACCTCCTGGAGAAAAAAGGATAAGTAGGGTTTAATCCATCGAGAAAAGGTGTATTTGTCTAAAGTGATACTGTCTTTTTACCAATACGGTTTACACTGTTAAAAGCTTTTGTTTCAAGTTGTAGAAATTCGTGTTTTAATAATGTATTTCTTCTTGTTCTTTTGTTTTATTTATTGTTTCTTTAAGAAATAGTTGTTCGAAGTCTATCTTTTATTTATAGTATTTTCTGAATTTATATTCCGGATATAGACATATATAGCATAGCTAAGCTTTTATTTATTAAACATTACTTACTGAGAAATTTTGATTAAGATATCTTTAAAATAACACAAATTTTTACACACCCTGAGTTGGATTTACTCATTCTAAACGATCTTATTAATTAATTTTTATAAAAAAAACCTTGTTAGATACTCAGCTGTGGTTTTTTTTATATTATTTAGTATTAGTAGTAACTTATTAGCTTAATACTTATTTTTTTTTTCTTCCTTTGAATGTGTTTTGCACGTTGGTCTAAAATACATATTATGAGAGCTCAAGGCTATAAGGATGAGTGTAGAAAAAAAAAACAAGATATAAAAATAATTAATAGAAAGGGCACTTCATTTTGGTTACTAATTCATGTAGTATCTTACAGGGAACATATAAGCTATGTTTTGGGTTATCACTTTACAAATTACTATAAATATAAATTTATTTATCTTTTGATGTCATGAATTCTCAGGCTAAATGGATAGTGGGTAGTCTATATTTTCAAAAGTAATATCATATAAATCTGTTCCTATTGATTATACAAAGCTACAAATACAGTAGAAGATTGTTAGTAATGGATAAAATGAAAAGATTTAAGCATGTGGCAATACTTCAAAATATGCTTAAGACTTTACAGAGCAAATTTTTTTCAAATGCTGAATATCGTCATATTTTGCTTTATTTAAAGGTAAAAGTCCACAATATGCTAGCTCTGGCAGGTGAAAACAGCCTTATGGTAGTACAATTTGTTTCCTCTTAGGCTTAGTAACAATACTTTTTTCATTTAGACCATTAACAGTAACATCATTCGAGGGTGATGAGAAACGATGCTAGTTGCCGTAAAGGTCGTGTTTTGAAAAAACAACTTTTTGTATACAAAGGAAAAAGAAACTTAGTCCATGACTTAAATATTTCCTTATTGTTTTCGTATAGTGTACAAAGTAGTGAATCATACGGAAAACGGTGTTATTTTTGTCCTGACCTGCGTAGAAATCGCAGTAGCTTTTAAGCTCTTTTACGTGCAAGTCAAGGTGATTAAAAATAAAATTTCAAAGCAAGGAACAAACCTCATCACCTGCTTTCTTGCCATATATTTCTGAATAGGTATAAAAAAAGATTCTCAGGCTGAAAGTTTATGTCTGTTGAACATGTAAAATCATAGTTGCCTACGATAATAAACATCGTTAGTACTAATGTTTGACACAGACAGATTCTTCTGGAAATCCATTTGGAAAACCATAAGCCTAGCACTTTTCTTAATTTTGTAAAAAACAGCTTTCCTTAAATGCCATTCTTTTTTGCAAAAGAGTTTAGTTCACAGTTTAGTTTTGCAAGATCATTGTGACTATCGGCTTAGCAGGTACGGTTAACTTAGTTTGAATTGCGTCAATACTGTAATATGCTGGTGTCATACCTAGGATAGTCAAAAGACAAGTTAAAAATAAAATTAAATATTTGCCTGTACTTTTTCAGAGTTACTTTCAGAAAAATACTATTGTTTGTATAAGCTATTTTGTATAAAAAAAATATTTTACTTACATTAAGCTCTTTAGGTAAGTATTGCTTTTTGGATTTTGCTAACTCGTAGTGTAAGTTTCTTGTTTTGAACGATTTAATGTGATCCAGTCCAATGATGCTACGCCTGTTGTATTTAGGCTCTTTTGTAAATTCTGTACTCTTTTGACCCTGATGCCGTGAAAGGACAGAAATGCTTTATAACATGTAGTTATTTCTACTACCTGCTCATTTCTTACTACTCTTACCTTGTGAGTATACGAAAATGTGTGAAAATCTTCTTCAGCTTCGGGCTTTTTAAGCCTCTGCCGCATGATAAGACAACATACTATCAGTCTACAAAGATACATTAATTATTTGTTATATGATGAGAGCAGGTTGAACTTAGAAATAATATCTTGTCTTTCACGTAAACTTATTTTTTTGAAGTACTCAAATATTACCCACTTACAGTCTGGTCCTGGACCAAAACCTTTTCTTTTCCTTGAACAGTTTTTAATTGCTGCAGGATATTTGTTGACAGACATTTTAAACAGCACAGTACTTCCATAATAACACCAATATGTACCAGAATAACAGAAAAATGTAAATAACCACAGGTATATACGTTTAAAAAACATCTGGGTAAAAGACAGCACTAGTAGCAGAGGCCTCTGTGGTCAGCAATCTGAACTAGGTGGACTGTCATCCTTTTAGCCTGCATACGTTGCACCTTAATTATTTTAGCCCAGAAGACGTATTTTTCAAAACTGAATGGCTTGTACATCTTCATATTTTTTGCTTAGTTAGATATCATATAATATTTCACATGAGATAAAATACAACAAATTAGTATTATCCCCATAATGACAAATAATGGACCTCGTCCTTTTAGCTTCGAGCTCTTAAGATGTGTACATAAAGATTTCACAGCATACGCCTTTTTACACAACATAACCTAACAAAAAACCACTTAACTTAAATAAACAGCTAAAAAAATTCAGCGGAAAAATAGTAAACCGTAAAGGGATATCAGGGAAACCCTAGAATCAGAGAAAAAAGGAAGAATTTTTACAACATACCACAAAATCAGGAAACAACACTCAATAAATAGTGAAGCTAAGCAGGAAAATAAAATGTAGCTACAAATAATGCATAGTTTTGCCCATAGACATATAATACAAAGAGACTGACTGCTGCCATACAGTGGCGTTTCCTCAGTGCGATAGAGGAAACTGATGCAAAGCAGTCCCTGCATCTAATGCGTCGGGTTTATCGACCACGTGACTTTTTCATTGGTCATTTAGACCACGTGGTCGATAAACCCGGTAAATTAGAAAGAGGTGCTGGGACTGCTTCACGTCAGTTTTTTTTGTCGCACTAGGGGAACGGGCATGTATTGCAGCTATCAGTATATTTGTATTATATGTCTATGCGAGAATTCCCAACCTCAACCCAATAGAACGTGATATTGTAGGGAGACGACTACGACATGTAGTATAAATTTCACTTTATTTTTAAATTAATATAGATATTTTGACGCTTTAGGCATCTTATGGTAAAGTGTGATATTTAAAATTGTTTATTTTTAAGAAATTTTAACATAACTTACATAATTTTGTGACATTAGTAAGTAGATTTAATATGTTTGTGCACACGTATGTATAAAAATTTACAACTGGGGTTTTTAAGTATTTCTCATATATGTGGCATAAATTTAAGCACAACTTTTTTGTTCTTTAAGTTAGTGCTATTTGTATCAAAAAATATTAAAAATACATTATTTTAAAAAAAGATATACTTGCTAATAACTTCAAAATTCTTCCATGCAACGAAGGAACTTCTTCTTTTTCTTGATGTGCCTATCCGTTGCGAATGTTGGCGATCATCATGGCAATCTTTATCTTATCTGCAGCAGCGCGGAAAAGCTGCACAGGTATTGTATTCAACCAGATTCTGAGGTTATTTAACCATGTTCTTCTTCTTCCTGGACCTCGTTTTCCAAATTTCCTTGCAAGATGGCTTGAAGTAGAGCATATCTGGATTAATTTCGCATAATATATCCGAAGAATTGTAACTTTCGAGATATGGTGGTCAGTACCTCTCGGTTCTTATTCATTCTTCTGAGGACCTCCTCATTTGTGACTCGTTCAGTCCACGGGATCTTAAGTATTCTTCGATATAGCCACATCTCAAATGCTTTCAGTTTTCTGCACATATCTTCGTTGAAGCTCCACGATTGAACACCATAAAAAGGACAGAGATGGCGTAGCATCGCAGCATTCTTACTTTTGTATCAAGAGAGAGGGTGTGACTCTTGAAGACCCCCATCCGATTGAAGGTGGATCTAGCTTTTCCGATGCGTGCTCTAATCTCCTGGTTATTGGTCCATTCTTCATTTATTATGGTGCCGAGGTAGTTGTAATGCGTCACTATTTCTACAGGGGATTGGTTGACATAAAGTTGACCTTTTGTTATATTTTTCTTGCCAATTATCATAAGCTTTGTCTTCTTAACGTTTATATTATTGACTATAATACGTGATTTTATTTATAAGAACTTGTAGGTCTTCTAAGTCCGCAAATACTATGGTGTCATCTGATGTTGTTTAGCCGGTAACCATTTAATAGAATAGCTTTTCAGTTTCTTGCAAAGCTTCGACAAATATTCTTTCAGAGTACAGATTGAAAATTAGAGGAGACCAGATACAGCCTTGCCTCACTCCACGCGTGATTTTCACATATTCAGTGTGTTCACCTTCAACTCTGAGATTTGCTGTCTGATTCCAGTAAAGATTTCTAATTATTTTCAGATCTTGGTTGTTAATTCCTGCTTCTTTTAGTATTTGCATCATCTTGGCGTGCTGTACTCGATCAAACTCGATCAAACGCTTTCTCGTAATCAACCAGACATGCGTATACGTCGCAGTTGACGTCTCTGCATCTCTGGAATAAGACTTGTACCGAGAACAAAGCCACTCTAGTATCAACAGCATTGTGAACCCGAACTGGTTGGGGAAATTTGACTTTCACACAGCTTGTAGATTTTCTTTTGAATTATCTTTAGGAACAATTTTAGAAGATGACTCATGAGGCTTATAGTACGGTAATCTTTGCATTTTTTGGCTCCTGGTTTTTTTGGAAGTGCAATAAACTCAGATTTCAGCCATTCTGTTGGTATTTCTCCAGAGTTGTATATGTTGTACAATATCTTTGCGATTATTGCTGTTGATTCGTTGTCCATTCGTTTGAGTAGATCTGTTTGTATATTATCAGGGCCTGCCGTTTTGCCATCCTTTAACTGTGTTATTGCGGAATAAACTTCCTGCTGTAATATTCTTGGTCCATTATTTACCCCTTATACTTTACCACCATAGCTCAAAGGTGTTATCTCTTTGGTCTTCAAATAGTTTTTCTAGATATTCTTTCCACATTCTTATTTTACTTGGTTTGTCCAAGATAATGTTTCCGTCAGAATCAGTTATATTTCCTTTCTGCCTTCGTCTAGTCCCCCTGTGAGTTCTTTAACTTTCCTGTGTACATTGTGACTATCGTACTTTGACTGTAGAGTCTCAATTTCTTTGCATCTTTCCCTTCCTTCTGCTTCTTTCGCTTCTCTGACTTTTGTTCTTATTAATATCTATTTATGGTTTAATATTTGTCTGGGTCATTTTTGGCTTCTCTTCTCTCGTCCATTAGTTTCAGGATCTCATCTATCATCCATGATTTTTTCTTCATTAATATATCTGTCTTTAAGTGTTTATCCCTTACATTTTGCACTATTTCTGTAATATCTTTAATCGTACAACGAAGGAATAGTCAAGATTTTGCCAGTTTCAAATATTATTTGCAAATCTGCATCTTAAAAGTAAATCTGCTGGCAATAGATTTTGCACAGGTGTGGTAAGGGTAAAAATGCTCACGGTGTAGGATTTTTAAAACTGAAGTTTTGCTGATTCTTAACGCTAAATATACGCGTCGTGTACTTACTTAAGAATCATCGTCAAGCGAACCATTACTCCATCTTTTTAATGAGGCGTAATGATTTTAGGTCGGCCTAATTTGTCACGTTTATGCTGAAATAAACCACTTTTGCCTAAATTCCGAAATATATGTTTAAAGGTTTGATGATTAGGTTGCAGCCTGTTTGGGTGTCTTCTTAAATATTCTCTTTTTGCTGCACGCTAATTAAAATATTGCTGACAATAAATAGCAATCATATCTCCCACATCGACATTTGAAATTATGATGCCTCGGAGTTTTCTGTACCGAATTCACAATAAGTGTGAAGAATAACTGAGTCGTTCTCAATATGGTTTTAGAAAGGGTACAGGCACTAGAGAAGCAATTATTGGATTGACACTGATGGCAGAAAGGTATCTTGAGGTTCAAAAATGGCTGTATGTGTGCTTTGTCGATTATAGAAAGGCCTTCGACCGCATCAAATACGAAAAATTGATTGAGGTGCTAAAAGAAGTAGGGGTGGACGGACACGGCATAGCTATTATAGGTAATACATATGGAACCACACAGGATACGTTCGAACAGAAAACGGAAGCACCAAGTACATCTACATAGAACGAGGAGTGCCACAAGGGTGCATTTTATCCCCCCATTTATGTATATGCCGAACATATAATTAGAGCTTCTCTTGAAGATCACCCTGAAGGTGCCAGAGCCAATGGAATCATCATTAACAACACAAGATATGCCGATGACACCGTAGTATTAGCAGAAACAAAAGACCAACTAAAAATATTGATGAACATATTATCAGAAGAAAGTCACAGGCTGGGCTTGGACATTAACTTTTCCAAAACCAAATTTCTGGTATTCCACAAAAACTCCCATAAACAAGTTACACCTAACATACAAGTAAATAATATCACCCTTCAAAGTATTTGTTCCCAGTTCCCAAAGCTTCATATACCTGGACAGAGAACTAAATAGTCAACTAGACCACTCAAAAGAAATTAGAAGACGCATTGAAATAGCAAGATCTGGTTTCATCAATATGCGTAAAATGCTCTGTAACCCCAATCTATCAGTCTCAATAAGATTGAGAACACTAAAGTGTTATGTGTGGTCTCTATTAGTATATGGCTGTGACCCTTGGACATTAAAACAGTATGACGTCAATAAATTAAATTCATTTGAAATGTGGATATACCGCCAAATGCTAAGAATAAGCTGGACCAGCAGAACTACGAATAAAGAAGTACTGAGAGCAATGAACACACGCCCTCATCTGGTCAATACTATCAAAATAAGAAAAACGTCATATCTAGGACACATAATCCGCCATAGGAAATTTGAGCAGTTCCAGGTAATATTAGAAGGAAATATTGAAGGTAAAAGGGGCATAGGACGAAAGAAAAGATCTTGGCTACGAAATATCAGAGATTGGACCCACACAAGAGAAAATGAATTAATTTATCAAGCCCAGAACAGAGAGAAATTTGCCATATTGATCGCCAACCTCAACAGAGAAGGCACTTAGGTGGAGGAGGAGGAGGAGTTTTCTGCTTTTCTTTAATAAATCAAAATAAACTAGATATCACAACAGTCACTGATTAATCGAAACAAGACTTATTGTTAGTATTCCAAAGCATTCGTGGCATCAGTCGGCTATATTAAGATTTCCTATAATGCATTAAATAAGACTGGGGTTGTCTAATGATGATGTATAATTACATCAAAACTGGCCTCAAATACAACATTTAGCAGCAGCCGTAACAAAGCATTTTGTGGTGTTGCAATCATTTTGAGCTATTTTTGTAAGGATAATAATTTATTAATTATGCTTAGCTACAGGTATTCAGTGCTTTAACGCACAAATATCACAACTAAGAATTATTATGCAGCTGATTTTTAAAATGCGAGTATCTCGAAACGTTTTGAGTTTTGAAGTTTTTACCAAGTATATCTTTTTTTGTTAAAATAATGTATCTTTAATATTTTTTTGATATAAATAGAGCTAACTTAAAGAGCAAAAAAATTAACCGCAAATTTATGCCACATATGTGGCGCCCTCTATCAGATATATTCAAGTATGCATAAAATTATAATTCCTTATACTTTCAAATACCCAGTAGTAAATTTTTATACTGTTCACAAACATAAAAGTTATAGCGAAAAATTAAATTTTAAATTTTAACTTTAACACGCTGTATCTTTCTTAATATTAACATTTTATTATATTATTTTATTATATAATATTTCAAAGTGTAAAATCTACGGTTTCTTTTTGTATAATTACTTAAGAACCACTCTCTATACATAAGCCTTATATTACTACCATGTTTCCATTATATTTCTGATACAAAAAAGCCTACTACATACAAATGACCATTATGTGCTTTACACTCATATAACCATATAATACTAAATCTACATAAAAAGCTCGAAAAGAATTGTCGATTTTTACAGCCCTACGTGATTAAAAACACATACAAAATTCATAATCACGACTTCTGTGAAGAGAGAGCAAAAATTAGCGCCTAGCGGCCAACCTTGTAATTAAATTCTGTCAAAAAAATTGTCAGACCAGTGACGGTAAATATGATAAGCAGAAATGAAAACAAGCAATTATTCATTTACTTCATATTTTTTTAACTTTATATAACTGTATATTATCTTTTGAATAATTAAGATTTTTTTTTTTTATTTATTTACAAACTCGCATCAGCCTGTAAGGCTATTAGCGAAAAAAAGAAAAAGTAATAACAATAATTGAACAGTGTAACAATTAAATTTTGTATAAATAGTTTATTGCTTTTAGATATTGGATAATCACTTTGGCACCGCACTTTAAGAATAGTTCTCTCAAATTCTCCGGGATTCCGAATTTACACCTTTCCGCACTGTGTAACGGGCACTCCACTAGAAGGTGTTTTATTGTTAGCGGGGTCTCGCAAGCATAACACTCCGGTTGTGGATCCCTTGTCATCAGATGTCCATGTGTGAGGCGACTATAACCAAGCCGCAGTCGTGTGATGATAACCTGAGAAAAACGATTGGTGGAACTATCAGACCATGGTTGAAATATTGGTTTTATCTCAAGTAGTTTTGCCTGTTTTTTACACCATCTGCTATTCCATAATATGTTGACTATTTTGCTGTGGAAATATGATTTGAGATCTGTCGCTGGAGTTTTTGGATAGAATTCAATAGTTGTTTCCTCTAAGGCTTCTCGTGCATATTTATCCGCCAAATCGTTTCCCGTGATTCCAACATGAGATGGCACCCACAGGAAAGCAATGTTTCTGTGGTTTAGATTATGCAATTCTTGTCTAATGAGTTTGGCCACAGGATGGGAAGAATAGATTTTTGAGATGATTTCTAGAGAACTTAATGAGTCAGTAATTATTAAGAAATTAGTTTCAGGACATTTTGTAACATGAAATATGGCTTTATATATTGCAAAGAGTTCTCCTGTTAAAATAGTATTCGTCTCCGCTAGTTTATATTTCTTTATTTCATCATTTGTTACAAAGGCAGATGCTACACAACGCTCTGTTTTAGATCCATCTGTGAATAACTTTTTGAAGGAAGAAAATTGAGAAATTAACGTTTGATATTTAGAATTAATTAGATGACAATTGCCTTCTTTTTTATTTTCTGATAATAGATCCAAATTTATGTAAGGAGAAGACATTAGCCAAGGAGGGGAAGTTGGCATCTTGCTAGGATAGATTTCGGGGACTTTAATGTTTAATTCATTTATGATTCGTCTGCATCTTTCGTAAAAGGGAATGTGGGTTTTTGCGCGCTGGATATTCGAGCAGCGAATGGTTTGGTCATATTGTAAAGAGTACCGCTTCGATGCATAAGAGAGCATTAATTTCTGTCTTCGTAAATCTAATGGTAGTTCACCCAGTTCGGCCTGAAGACTTAAAATAGGGGTTGTTCTAAATGCGCCGCTTATTATTCTAAGAGCGTTATTTTGAATGGTGTCTAAAACTTTTAGAGTTGTTGTTGAAGCACACGAGTAAGCGTGGCAACCATAATCGATCTTTGAGCGGATCAAATTTTTATATAGTATGAGTAGAGTTCTACCGTCTGCTCCCCAGTTCGTACCAGAAAGACATTTCAAGAGGTTTAGTCTTTTTTGACATATAGCTGATATATATTTGATGTGGTCCTTCCAGGTTAGAGCTTGATCAAATATTAGACCTAGATATTTAATTGTGTTTACATATTCAAGTGTTTGACCACCAAGATTTAAAGTAGGTATTTCTTTTATCTGTTTTGGTCTCTTAGAGAATATGATGCAGCGAGTTTTAGATGAAGCAAATTGAAAACCACTCCTTTTAGACCATGCTATAAATTTATCGAGTTGATCTTGTAATAATTTGGCCATACTCTGTATATTGTTTCCATTTAAGAATATTATAAGATCATCCGCGTACAATCTCGCTTGAATGGGTTTGTTCATTGATTTGATTATATCATTGATAGCTATAAGGAAAAGCGTCGGGCTGATTACCGAGCCTTGGGGTGTACCATTTGTTTGATATTTCACATTAGATAGAAGTCCGTTTACTTTTACCTTGAAATTTTTATTTAGGAGAAAATTTTTAATAAAAGCAAGTATATTTCCTTGATAGCCCCATGATTCCAGTGTTGAAATTATTTTGTGATGCCAAGCCATATCAAATGCTTTGTGCAAATCAAAATAAATTGCAATACATTTTTGGTTGTTGTAGAATGCGTTATTAATATGTGATTCTATATCTACTAAATTGTCGGTAGTCGATCTTAAAGGACGAAATCCAGATTGTTCATTAATCAGTTGGTTATTTTCTTCCAGACACCACAATAAACGTTTATTTATAATTTTTTCTAAAAGCTTACACATGACACAAGTTAGAGACACTGGACGATAAGAATCTGCTTTGTTTTGTGGCTTATTAGATTTTAAGATGGGAATAGTTATGGCTGTTTTCCATAAATTGGGAAATTCATGTTTGGTCCATATACGATTATATATTTTTAATAATATTTCTACTGCTTCGTCAGGAAGGTGTTTCAAAAAAGAAGCTGGGATGTCATCGGGGCCAGGGGATGTGTCTTTTAAAGAAACTACCATCTCTCTTAGTTCTCTGATTGTGATAAGTGCATTTATAGGTTCATTGTTGTTTACTACGTTAATAGGGATGGTTTCTTTTTGTTCTTTGTATGTTATGAAATCTTTATCATAGTTAGAATTTGTGGATGTTAACTTGAATGTTTCCGCTATTTTTTCTACGATTTCTGCATGGTTTGTTATTAATGATTTATTTTCTACTTCTAATGAATCGATTCCTTGATATGAGCTAGTGCCTGTTATATTTTTTATTTTCCTCCATATGTTTGTTAAGGATGTGTAATTATTGATCGTTTCTACATATTTTATCCAGGATTGTCTTTTAGATCTCGTGGTAATCAGTTTGGCTTTAGCCCTACATTCTTTAAGATTAATTAAGTTTTCTAGGCTTTTGTACCTTTTGTACTTTTGAAGAGCTTTCTTACTTTCCTTAATAGCTTCTTTACAATCTTCATTCCACCAGGGAGTTACTTTATCTCTTTTTATAAACTTTGTTTTACCTATCGCTTCTAGAGCTGCTTCCGTTATGAGTTTATTGAACTGTAGAATTATTTCGTCTATTGAATTTTCTAAACAAATTTTTGATGATCCGTTACGGATAATTTCTTGATAACTGCGCCAATCAGCTTTATCTAGCCTCCATTTCGGTTCAGGTGTAACTGGCGTAGGTTTCATCGAGTGTTTTTCTATTAAAATTGGGAAGTGATCACTCCCATGTAAATCTTTTTCTACATACCAATTGTGATTTAATTGAAGAGTTGGCGTACAGAGTGAGATATCTATAGAAGAAAATGTCCCTGTCGATAAATTTAAGTGTGTGCTGCTACCATCATTTATTATTGCAAGGTTTAATGTGTTTATGATCTTTTCAATCTTTTTTCCAGTGTGTGTAGTTTTAAAGGAACCCCAGTTAGTATTGTGTCCATTTAGATCTCCCAAAATGAATTTCGGATTAGGAACCTGATTTATTAAGTTTACAAGATCTTGTTCTTCTAGGTTATAATTTGGAGGTATATATATATTACATATGTTGATCTTTTGTGTAGTGCCAATTTCTACAGCTACGGCTTCGAGATTTGTGATTAATGGAATTTCTTTGGATATTATTTGTTCCTTTACATATATTGCAACTCCACCTGATGCGTGTTTTGCATTATCTCTGTTTTTAAAATATGAATTGAAGGACTTTAGATTCATGCACGTGGAATGTTTAAAATTAGTTTCTTGAAGACAAATAATTTGTGGTGTGTATTGATTGATTAATAGTTGCAACATAGGTAAACGAGTTTGAAAGCTATTTATATTCCACTGTAAAATTTTATTATACATAAATTATTATATATCGATTAAGTGAAAGAAAAAAAAACTACAGTATTAACAAGTGGATGTATCACTTTCAGTATCCAAAATGGCTAAATCAAGTTGTACAGCCAATTTTTTCCTCAATTTTGTGCAGCGATATTTTGTTGTTCTGTCTTCTAAATGGGGACGTATTTCTTCCAACATATTAATAAGAGCTACGGTGTCTGAAGTATATTCATTCGCAATCGTTAGTACATCAGAGCATCCATAGCAATTTTCAAGTAGACTTTCAATTTGCTGACTGTTAAGACAAAAGGAAGGAGACTGTTTGTCTATAAATGTTTTAATATTGTCTGAAAACTTTATGTTTTGTTCCGGTTTTTTTTCTGTTTTGCTCTTTTTTTTCTGTTTTAAAGTTGGAATTGCAAATTGGGCATCCTCAGAAGTAGGTGATGAAACAGCAGAAGCAGTACGTTTATGTGAAATATTTTGTGTAAAAGAAAGATCAGACTTTGTATTGTCAACCAAGGCGTTTTCCATTATCTCAGAATTCACAGGGGTATTGATAGGTTGAGATAGGGGTGGATTTGACAGTTCTGGATTTTGGGTCGAAGATGACTGTGAGCTGTTGGAAGAAGTTGTAGTGATTCCAGCAATAGGAGTTTGTGAAGTTTGGGCAAGAGATATGCTACCTGATTGAGTATTGCTTACTGTAGGTATTGTATTCAAAGTTGGTGAAACAGAAACAGTACATTGTGAAGCATTATGTCCTGCTTGCTTGCATTTGAAACAATCATGGCTGTCTAATGTTAAAAATAACCTGCTTACTACTCCATCTTGTTCAATTTCAATAAATTCAGGAATGTTAGTATTTATAGGAGGAGAAATGTAGATTTGTCTTCTAAAACTTAATATGTGGCTGTAAGCTGGATCAGTAGCTCCAATTCTCAGTGGAGTCATTGGCGATAACAGTGTTAAACCTAAGTTTTGTAAATGTCGTGTAATATCTTCATTAGGAATTGTCGGGCTTACATTAGATACTAGCAATCTTTCTGATGGAGTAATTAGTCGCCGAGCAACTAGACGAGTGTTGTTAATTGTGATGGCTTCATTATTTTTAAGAAGATCGTCGACAATTTTTTTATCTCTCAAATATATGCAAACTCGATTGTTAGATATACGTGAACAATATATTATATTTTGTGGGTTAACTATTGGTCCAATCTGTAAGAGATAGTCTTGAATTTTGCAACCTTCTATCGATGGGAAAACTATCGCTTGATCTCTATTTGGTAATGGAGTGGAATTTTTAACTAACGCTGCTGAGTATGATTTAACCGTGCTGTGGAAATTATTTGAAGTAGTATTGACATTTGAAGAATTTTGAGTAAGATTATCCATTTTTTGCTTTCTTTCGGAGTTTCTTCCAAAGCATTTAAGCTAAGTCCGCCTCTGGCGATGAAAAACCACAGACAATAATTTGAGAAAAAAAAAACAACCAGTTGGTAGATAAGCACTCACAACAGGTGAATGGAAAGATATTGATTTTTTGTGGATGTTGATAATATTATGAAGTAAATTAAATACTCACAAGTGATGTGTGATGTACTATTTTAACACTTCACCACTTTTTTCTCAAAAATTTGTTTTAATATGATAGTTAAAAACTCATTAATATTAAAAATCAATTACTACGAAATGATAACGACGTGTTTACTCTTCGAATGTTCGAGTGAGACTCTAATTAAGATTTAGATCAATTTATTTTGAATTATTTATTAAATTTAGGTCTATTTAGTTTAAACCGTAATTTATTTTTCTTTTAATATCAATGGGATATGTTAGTGTTGCATGATCATAAATTAGCAATTATATTTTTTTATAAATTAAAATAAATTAATAAAAAATATTTTTTTCTTTATAAAATGGTCTGTTTACTTGGTAATAAAAATTTATACAGTGACAGAATAGAATCTTACCCCCCTCCCCAACTAGTATATTTAAAAGATAAAACAAAATTGCTCGGAGAAGTATATTTTTAAACTTTGTCTAATAAATTTTTTTAGTTTTTTAGTTCTACAAATTTTAGTCTATGGACAACCTAAGTCTGACCTCACAATGGGCGGGAATTTTAGAAACCTTTTCAAACATTTCTAATTTGTGTGTATTTGCCCATAAGAAGTTAGAAATATTAGTTTTTTATTTGTTTTAAGAATAAATAAGAACTTTTGCTTATGAAAATTCATTCTGTGCAATTGGTATTATTTGCTGTTTGTGAATTTGTGAGATAAGAATATGTATTTATATTTACTATGAATGTTCATATTTTAAGGTTAAGGTTTTAATGTTATGGTTTGATTAAAACTTTCAATATTTTCTTACTGTATTTTAAGGTATTTGGTATGTCTCACTTTTCTTATCTAAATGTCTATAATTTACAAAAATTTAGAGATATTTTAAGCGTATTTATGGCACTTCTCCCCTTTTTATTATTCATCTTACCTGCACATATTATATGTAAAATATAAAATAAAAACTTCCGAAAAAAAAACCGTTTCGTGCACACGGTGCAAAAAATGTTCTCCTTCTGATCTCAGTTCTAGATAACGTTTGATCCACATTTGGTTACACTTCACTTTTGATATATTTAACAGACATAACTAACTACCTCAACTTTACTGTTGGAACTTAAGGTTTTACTGCTTTTAATACCTTTTATGATTAAGGAACTTTTATGATTTATTAAAATATTAGTATAACATTAAAAAATGTCTTCGAAGATAAGGGTACTAATCCCTTAATTATCGTCTATTAAAATAGTATCGTCTATTAAAATAGTTAAAACACGTATTTACGTAAATATAGCTATTTTATTAAATTAAATCAAACTCGTTCACAATGGTCATAATTCAATCATCCCAAAATATTATTTTCCGTTCCGCTGTGTTTATGTGTCATCACCGAACTACTCGTGACCATATAAGGTAATTAGTGTCCCAAGCCAATCACCGTATTAGAAGTTGAGTGTGACTTCACAATGTCATAACAGAACTACCATTATTCCATCTTAAGCTGATTAGGACATTAGGAAGTTAGTGACTTAAGCTGATCAGCGTATTAGGATAATAGTGTGACTGCATTCGACCATCCTGACGTCACGATCGTCCTCGATCGTACAACACCTATTAAAAAAAATAATATGTTCTTTATTATTAAGAATGCCAATTTATAGAAAGGCTCCATCATTCTGCAGAATGACATAGTCTAAATCAATTCGTTTCAGATAGCTACAACTATCCATACAAGCTCATTTTTAAACATTAAAACATATGGCTGTCATTTTTCAGAATGACAATGTGAATAAATTTGTTTCACATAGCTACGGCTATCCAAACAAACTCATTCAAGACATTAAAATATTTGGGTGTCATTTTGCAGAATGGTGAACTGAATATCCATTCAGAACATTAAAACATTTATTTGTCATTTTTCAGAATGACGAACTGAAAATCCATTCAGAACACTATAACATTTATTTGTCATTTTTCAGAATGACGAACTGAAAATCCATTCAGAACATTAGAACATTTATTTGTCATTTTTCAGAATGACGAACTGAACATCCATTCAGAACATTAAAACATTTATTTGTCATTTTGCAGAATGACGAACTGAAAATCCATTCAGAACATTAAAACATTTATTTGTCATTTTTCAGAATGACGAACTGAACATCCATTCAGAACATTAAAACATTTATTTGTCATTTTGCAGAATGACGAACTGAAAATCCATTCAGAACATTAAAACATTTATTTGTCATTTTGCAGAATGACGAACTGAAAATCCATTCAGAACATTGAAACACTTTGTTGTCATTTTTCAGAATGACAATTAAAATATATTTTTTTTTTTTAGTTCCAGCTATTCAAACAAATTCCTTTTAAACAATAGAATATCTTTATGTCATTCTACAAAATGACTACACTATCATGTAACTAACCTGAATAATTTTAAGATCTTTGAATCTTAAATCTCTTGATGTTTTCTCCACCAACAACTCCTTCATAAGGACGCCTTTTTCTTGATGAATGTACATCTTCTGTTACACGATATCTATCATTTGGTAGAACCTCAACAATCCTGAATGGCCCTCTATACTTTTCTAAAAGCTTCTTACTTTCATTGTTTGCTGGAAAACTTGTAACTTTTGTCAATACCATGTCACCAACAGCATATTTCACTGGAGAGCATCTTTTTTTATTAAATTCGTTATTCTGTTTGATTCTGTTTTCTTCTAATCGTTTAGCTACATCCTTTCTCAATAACATTACATCAATAATGTCCATATCATTATCATCTATGTATTTGTCTCCATCAACTCTTAATTTGTACCCGAAAAACACTTCACTGGGAGAAGATTTAGTTATTCGGTGTTTTGTCTCGTTTATTCCTTGTTGAATGTTTTTTAAATTTTTATCCCACATATCGGACTCAAATTTTGCACCCATTGTGGCCATGGTATCCAGTAATGTTTTATTTGCCCTTTCTACTTGGCCGTTGCCTCTTGCCATTCCTACTGCAGTTGTAAACACTCTAATTCCTCTCTCTGCCATATAATTCAAAAATTCTTTTGAAACAAAAGCTGATCGTGCATCTGATATCATTCGTTTGGTGTTACCAAATATTTTAAAAAATTTCTTCTAAAGCACAAATAACATGTTTACTTGATGTATCTGGGACAGCTTCAACAAACACAAATTTAGAAAAGACATCAATCAAAACCAAGATGTATTTATTTTGAGATTTCGTTAACACAAATGGCCCTAAATGATCGGCATAGAGTGTATGAAACGGTCTAGCATATTTTGGAATGGAATGTAGATAGCCAGGCTTTTTTCCTCCCGGTTGTTTATGGTATAAACAGGCAAGACAAGCCGAAATGTATTTCTTAATAAATCTTCGCATTCGTGGAAACCAATACCGTTCTTTTATTCTTTTAATTGTTTTATCCAACGCAAAATGTCCAATATCGTCATGATTCATTTTGACAATTTGCCAACGACAATTTTTAGGCACATGTCATCTTCTACCATATTCCGTTATTTTATAAACTTTGTTTCCTCTTAAATCATATTTCTTGAAAGTATCCTTATGATTTTCCTGATCTCCTGACAAAAGAATAATCTTTTTTTTATTTATTTCCGTATCTGTATCCTGTGCTTCTCTTAGATAGTCGTCTTCTTTGATGAGCATCACTTTAATTTCAAGACTTTCCCCTGCTTCAGTTCTTTCAAAGTTCCTACTTAAGGCATCTACATGTTGTAGTTGTACTCCTGATTTATGTTTTATTTCAAAACAAAAATCTTGTAAACACAAAACCCATCTTGCTGTTCTTGGGATTATTGTTTGTTTTACTAATGCATTTTTAACGGAATTGCAGTCTGTTATTACAGTAAAAGATCTTCCTGCTAAATATTATCTATACTTTTCTAGGGTTTTGACAATAGCCAAAAGCTCTAGTTCAAAAGAATGATATTTCTTTTCTTCCTTTGTGGTTTGCTTGCTAAAATAGGCAATTGACTTTTCACGACCATCAACAATTTGAGTTATTATGCCTCCAAATCCTTCTCTACTTGCATCCGTGTAAACTATTATGTCAAGTTACGGATTAAATATTGTTAAAATTGGTTCTGAGACTATAACTTTCTTTATTTCTTTAACAATTTTTGTTTCTTCTTATGTCCATGTCCAATTTACATCTTTTTTTTATCAATAAGAAAAGAAGGGCTTGCGAACGATGAATTACTCTTTCGAATAATATTTGCATCCAATAATTCTTGTACTGTTTTTTGTAAAATTTCTTTGTCAGCTGCAGGTGTTCTGTAGGGACGAAGCTTAACTACATCTGAACTTGTAATATAGATTCTCATAACAACAGAATGCGATTTTTTTTAGAGCTTTCAAATTTGTATAAAAACAGTCCTCGTGATTTAGCAAAATATTTTCCAACACCATTTTCTCGTATTTAGATATATTTCCTGTACTTATTTATTTATCTAAGTCTTTCTTTATCTAAGGAATTTAAATGTTAAACTATTATCTATCCTATAATACATAATATTTACATCTTCTGTAAAATTTCTTCCTATTAGAAGGTCATTATAACCCAATCTTTATCCATGACATACAACATAATATTTAATTCTACAAAATCGATTTTTCTTTTAGCAAATACATAATATTCAACTGATAAAGAATTTCCCAAAAATCCAGAAAGTTTTACATCTTTAGTTAATGATTTTATTTCTAATTTAAACTTATCTGCCAATTCTTTTGAAATTAGCGAACAATCGCTGCCAAAATCAATGAATGCAGTATGGCTGTGCTCATTTAAGAAAATAATTTTATTAAATTTATTTTCGAATGAATCAAACTGTATTTGTTAAACAGATTTATTTTTTTCTAAATTTTTGTTCATTTTATTTACTTTTGTCTCTTGACATTCTTTGTTCTTTTTAAAACAGTATTGTTCAATATGACCTTTAATTTTTTAAAAAAAAACCTGCATATTTGGTTTCTGTGGTGACAATCTTTTTTTAAATGACCCTGAATTCCACAGAACATACAAGGTTTATTCTTGTTAAATTTGTTATTAACAAATTTGTTATTATGTACAAATTTTGATTTGGAAAAAACAATTGGATTTGTTAAATCAGGCAATTTTTCTGGACTTTTGTGATAAAGCTTATTTCTTAAATAAACTGCCAATAAATTGACATCTTTGATTTGAGCAACTTCAATAGCAGATTTAATATGTTCGTCTCTAATAGCACCAATTATTAAAGAAATCTTATCTGACTTGGAAAAATTTACTTTAAGTTTATTAATTTTTGCTAAATGTTCAAAATAAAATTTATATAATGAAGAACCCTCTATTGGTTTATGATGGGCTACGTCCATAAAAAGATCATAAGTATTTAGTGTACTTTGAAAAGTATTTTCTAACACTGATCTCCATTCTGCCCAAGAAAATTGAGACCATGCAACTTCATCTTCAATAAAACTAGCGTACCATGTTTTAGCGGTACCTCTAAGCTTAGAAATCGCTTGAAGTATAATGTATTTATCAGACCAACTATACGTCTTAGCATTGTGCTCTATTATTTCAATCCATCGATCTATTTTTCCAATTAGTGGATCAAATTCAGGAATAAAACTGACGGATTCGATGTTTCTATTCGTACAATTATAAGATGCAGATGGTGAATTTATTTTTGTGGCATTTTCTCTAATTTGAGGCAAAGCGAAGACGTATAGGTTCTATTTATTTTTGAATGTTTAGATCTTTTTCTTGACTTACGTGTTCTTTTCGTTTTCGTATACCTTTACTCCCTTCTCGGCGAAGAATCGGTAGACGAAATTGTTGTGGTTTCACTACTGGAACTACTATTTCGCTTGGACTTTTTCCTTTTCGGCATTTTGGACACTTTCAATCACTTAACATTAAAAACAGTTCACTAAATTCTACCGTAGGTTCTTTAACACACTTCTGATATCGTCTATTAAAATAGTATCGTCTATTAAAATAGTTAAAACACGTATTTACGTAAATATAGCTATTTTATTAAATTAAATCAAACTCGTTCACAATGGTCATAATTCAATCATCCCAAAATATTATTTTCCGTTCCGCTGTGTTTATGTGTCATCACCGAACTACTCGTGACCATATAAGGTAATTAGTGTCCCAAGCCAATCACCGTATTAGAAGTTGAGTGTGACTTCACAATGTCATAACAGAACTACCATTATTCCATCTTAAGCTGATTAGGACATTAGGAAGTTAGTGACTTAAGCTGATCAGCGTATTAGGATAATAGTGTGACTGCATAATGACCTACAGATATTGGATCGTATATAATTCGAAGAACGTCTGTGCATTTTTAATTAAAAAATCTTAAAAGCGATTTTGAAAACGTTTTTTGTGTAATTATTAAAAACGTAAATATATTAAGGATCTGACAGACCCAGAGAGCTCTCGGCAACCAAGCACCCTCCCCACCTTACGTAGTTTTTGGCTGCCGCTCCGTCTAGGTGTATTAGACCCACTTATAGCAATTACGTGATTTTTACCTAATTATTGTGTTTAAGTTATTTATTTATTGTATGTTCTTATTTTCAGTTTAAAATGACTCGAAATAAACCTCTTACCATCGAAGATATTGTTGCCTTATTTCAAATTAAGGATTTTTGTTGTCTTCAACAAATGTTTTAGCAAGCAGGAGCCAATATCATCTAAATGACCGATGGCAGTGATCAAATCGATAGCGATTATGAAATTTTTAGTGATCATGATTCGGTCAGTGATATTGACTGGAATCCATCAGATGAAGAGCAGATTCAAACTTTATCTAGTAAAGAGACCGACCAATCTGAAAATAAAGATGCTATGGCTGAAGAAAAGCAAAGAAATTACAACAGAAAAGACAAAACACACTGGTTAAAAATTCCTCCAAAAATAACTAAAGCTCTCAAAGAGAATATTGTGACAATTCTGCCTGGTTTAAAAGGTGCCATTCGCGCTAATACTCCTGACAGTATTATAGACACTTAGAAATTTCTGATTACTCCAGATATATTAGAAGAAGTAGTGCTTCAGACCAACGAAAGAATTGAAATTATCAAACAGCAATACGGGACATTCGAATGAAATATAAATTCCAGAAAGTTATTCGTTCCTGCTTTTATACATCCCGTTGATATTGCAGAATAGGAAGCATTTATTAGTTTGCTCTCTACATGTGAGGAATATTTAAATCTGGACTCGAGGATTTACGTTCAATATGGGCAACTGATGGAACAGACCGCAATCTATTTCGATGTACAACGACACTGGCAATATTCTCCTTTATATTGTTGTGTCTCCGATTTGATGATGCTACGACAAGAACTGAGGGAAAAAGGGACATTAAATTGACCCCAATGATTAATATATTTCAACAATTTGTACAAAATTGTTTCAACAACGACGCACTTGGATATTTTTTTACTATTGATGAAATGTTAGTTCCATTTAATGTGGATTCAGAATGTACATTCCGAATAAGCCAGCTAAATATGGCAAATTTTGGCGGAATCCAAGACGCATTACATGTATAACGCAGAAATATGCAGTGGCAAAAACGAAATAAAACGGCCAAATAACCCTTCCCTCATCCTACCGAAGTGGTTTAACGGGTTACTTAATCAATTCATAGCACAAGACGTAATGTGACCGACGATAACTGGTACACTTCGGTAGAAGTGGCTCGTGAATTAAAAAAAAGGGATATTACTTACGTTGACACAATTAAAAAAAAATAAAAGCTAAATTCCGCCAGAACTTCTACCTCAAAGATTGATTCTTCTTTGTTTGGATTCACTTCTGATGTTACCATGGTATCTTATACCTAAGAAAGCTAGAAGTATAATACTGATATCATGACAATGTTGTTGATGAGAAAACAAAAAAACCTAACAATCATTTTATTTTCTAATTGGACAAAGGCTGATGTGAATGCCTTGGATCAGAAATGCGCCAATTATTCTGTAGCTCGAAGATCACAAAGATGGCCAATGGCAGTGTTTTTTGCTGTTCTAAATATTGCAGATATTAACGCCAGAGTGTTATATCAGTTTATAAATAAAGGAAATACTATCTCTCGGGAAAAATTTCTAAAACAATTAGCCCAAAGCTTGTACATTACACACATGAAGAGAAGAATATATAACTCCAATGTGCTCTGATAGATTCCAGCTATTGCGGCAGATATTCTTGGCACTAAATTTTTAAGTGTTCCTGAGCCTCATCGAGCCAATGAGAATTGAAAAAGAAAGAGATGTCATCTCTGTCCAGCCAAGAAAGACAGAAAAACGAACTATATTTGCGCAGAGTGTAAAATGCCTGTATATTTACAATTTTGTGTTCAAGTATGCAAAAAATGCAAAGAATAACTTCAATTTGTATTTAAACCTATGGTATTTGATTTTGTAATCTTAGTTTATAAACAGGCAAATTATCAAAAAAAAAATGTTTGTTTTCTTTGTATAGAAAGTGGGTCCTATAGACCCACTTATAATACTTATGTAATTACTTTTAATTTATAGTAGTTAAGGGTTAAACTAAAATCACAGACAATAAAGATGAAGATCAATAGGATAATGAAAGAATAATATGATAAGAAATATAAATATTTTTAATTAAAAATACATAGACTTTAAACGACTAATATATTTACATATAATAAATGCCCTAAGTTTAAAAAATACAAATTTTACGAATTTTTGAAAAATAAAAAAAATAAAAATTAAAATGCAAGTGGCACATTATTCGCCCTTTACTAATGAGATCATCAAAAGAAATGGAGAGCCACTCAAGTGCATATCCAGACTAAAAAAATATATTTACTATTATTGTTAAAAATTTTCTAAAAATTAAAACCGTCACAAAAATAGTGTCTGGACGTTACCGTTTAAGAAAACATCTATACAGACTAGCGAACATGAATGAATCCTGGTCCAGAAAATGCTAAATGGAAAAAGAGTATACACAGCTTATGTCACTGCAATGTGCTGAGTAATATAGAGACAGAAATTCACTGGTCAAATGAGAATTGAACCCGAAGAGATCTTAAAACGACTAATAAGGAAATTTTAAGCCTTATTGGAGCTTAATGAACTAAGAAGAAGAAGAGTGCTGTATAAACACTGCTGTTATCTTCTCTATCATCAAAACTATACTGTTAAGCATTTTAAAATTGATATTACAAAAAATGCTTTCTTACTGCTATTATTGTTACATTTACCTTTTCTGCAAATATATGAATTTATTTGGTCTTAATATCCACATACATATCTACCTATAAGTTTATCCAATGAAATCTAATATTCTTCTTGGTGTTTGATAAATGCTAAAAATGCAGATGACTTATAAGCAGCTGTTGCAATCTCTACCCGTATGTGTCACAACTGACAAGCATCTTTGGTATAAATTCAATTTCATCCGAAGGAAATGTATACAGGTTTTAAATATTCGACGTGAGGGTGATTTTAGTGCTCTTATATATATATATACGCACAACTTCAACCTACTCTCCGAGGATATATATTTTCTCATAATATACATAACATTGCTCTGCGCTGCTTGTAATGGGATGCCCGATACATTCGTATCGTCTTCAATTTCTACCCTTGAGGATATATAATTCCTCTACACCCTAAATTTAATCTTTCGATACTTGACGATATGCGACAAATACCTAAGGAATTCTTTTTCTATACAGTTCGTGAAGCGGCTTCTGTTTTAGCTTAAAGATAAAGGGTCAAATGCACGCATGTACGCACACAAATATAAAATTCGGAAATTGCAAAAATAAAAACAGCTTTTTTATATTTAGGACTTTCTGTTAAAAATAAAAGGTATTAAATATATTTTATTTCTTAGAAGATTAAACGTCATTTTCTATTTATAAACAATATACATATAAACAATTTAAGATAGCTATTATATTTTAAATATTAGAGGGTAAAGACCAGTAAATTATATGGAAAAGTGACACAATTTTTATTAATTTTTTTTTTTTTTTATTTTTATTTATCCGCATCAACCGCTAGGGTTGTTAGCGGTAGGTTTATGATACAAATAGAGAAAATAAGATACATTTTAAAATTCATGACTTACAACAATATGGTATTATGTACATGTATGTAAATGTAACAAAAATTAAATCACAATTTATTATAGAGTTTACAGTAATTTAAAAAAGACAGAACTTCATTGAATTTTGTAACCAGTGCTTCTTTCAGGCTGTTGGGTATCTTGAATATCGCCTTGGCTGAGGTGTACTCTGGACATTCTATTATTATATGGTTGACTGTGAAAGGTGTTTGGCATCTTTGGCACATTAGTAGTGGTTCTTTGAAGATTATGTAGCCGTGCGTAAGTTGTGTATGCCCAAGTCGGAGTCTGCTGATAATTACGTGGTCTTTTCGTTTTGGTGGTATAGGAAGATTTTTTGAAGATACGTCTGGTTTGATGCTTTTAAGATTTGTGATGGTTTGATCCCATATTTCTTGCCACATTTTATTTACTTTCTTGAATAAAGTCTTAGTATCTGATATTGGTATACTTGTTGTAGTCGGAATGTTCACATTGTTTATTGCTTCAAACGCTGTTTTGTCTGCTAGCTCATTACCACTTATTCCGATATGAGATGGTACCCACATAAATGATATGGTTTTCCCAGAAAATTAAAGCTGTTGCAATGCGTCTTTAATTAGGAATAGATTGATGTGTGTAGGATAAACATGTTTAATGGCCTGTAAAGAACTTAATGAATCTGATAATATTAGTATTTGTTTTTCATTTGTGGTTTTACAATGATTTAGTGCATCAAGTATTGCTTGGAGCTCTGCGATATAAATACTACAGCCGTCAGTTAATCTAGTGGCAGCAATTACGTTTTCTGATACAGTAGCAGCTGCTACTCCGGTGCAATCTTTGGAGGCATCAGTGAAGTACAATTTATAAGTGGAATATTTGAGTAAATTTGTATGATGCTGAAGCCTCACCTCAGCAGAAATGTGTGAATGCTTACCATGATTAAGTAAGAAGAGGTCTACTATTAGTAAAGAAACTGTCCAGGGAGATGTCTGGTATATTTTTATGGGTGCCAAGGTGATTTGATTGATATAATACGGTAATCTTTTAACTCGTTCGTAAAATGGTACTGTCTTTATGGTGTAATTTGTGTATTGTTCTAATGATTCTTCCGATACTAAACTTGCGAGAAAGGTATGATCCTTTGCGCTTAGAATTTTTGAAGAGTAGCATAGTGATATATTGACTTCTGAGGTATAGTGGCATTTCTCCTGCTAGCACTTGAAGGCCTCTTATTGGAGTAGTTCTAAAGGCTCCAAAGATTAGTCGTAGATATGTGGTTTGAATAATATCCAGTTTTTTTAGTTGATTTGTATTTGCTGTTACAGATGCATCCGTAGTCGAGTTTGCTTCTTATTAATGTCTGATATAAATAAAGAAGACTTTTAGTATCTGAACCCCATTTATGATTGGATGAAACTCTTAGTAAGTTTATTCTTTGTTGGCAGGATTTGATCAAATTGTTGATATGTGAAGTCCATGTGAGTTGTGAGTCACATATTACACCCAAAAATTTGATTTCGCGGATTTGTTTCAGAGAATGACCATTTAGATACAAGTTTAAGTTGTATTCTGCTCTTCTTTTGTCAAACATTATTACTTTAATCTTCTCAGTTGAAAAAGTTAATCCAGTCTTTAAAGACCACATTTCTAAGCTGTTTAATGTTCTCTGTAAAATTTACTTAGCTAGTTCTATATTTTTACTTTTAACATACGAGTATATTACTAGATCATCAGCAAAAAGACTAGCTTTTACGGGAAGCTTTATGTAGTTTGTTATATTATTTATTGCGATTTCCATTATGGAGTGATTTCTATGTTGATATGAATCCATTCGTTTTTACTTGTATGGACCTGTTTTGAAGAAAGTTTTTAGTGAAAGCGAGAAAGTTACCATCTATTTTCCAGTTTTTCATAATTTTGAGGATATAATGCTTCCATGCTTCCATGTTGTGTCGAAAGCTTTTTTGATGTCGAAAAATATTGCAATTACTTTTTGTTGATTTGTAAATGCTTTATGAATTTCGGATTCTAGTGCAATAATGTTATCAGCTGTTGATCTGTGATACCGCTTTGTATTGGAGTAAAGAGTTTTTTCTTTTCCAAGTGCCATTTCAGTCTTTTACTCAATATTCTCTCCATTGCTTTGCAAATGTTACTGGTGAGAGATATTGGACGATAGGAGGATGGTAAGTTTTTTGGCTTATTTATTTTTAAAAAAGGAATTATAATTGCTTGACGCCATATTGAAGGAAACGTTTAATTTGTATAAATATTGTTAAAGATGTCAACTAAAATTTTCTTTACTGTTTCAGGTAGTTTCTCAATAAATATTGTTGAAATATCATCAGGTCCCGAAGAAGTTTTTTTTAGAATTGCCTAGGCTTTCGTTTAACTCGTCTAGTGTAATCGGTATATTGAGAGGGCATAAAATATCCTCTATTTTGTTGTGTTTTAGGAATGTAGAGTTGTATTGATCATTTCTACAATTTCTAGTTTATCTGGAGTAATTAAGTTATCTGTAGCAATGGTGTCAATATGATTAATTTTGATTGAGCCTTTAATTTTTCTTATTTTCTGCCAAATATCACTTATTGGTGTAGATGAATTTATTGATGAGACATAATTGGCCCAGCTTTCTTTTTTGGATTTTTTTATTAGAACTCTGGACCTAGCTCTTAACGCTCTAAATCTAGCTAAGTTAGTTTCGGAATTGTGTTTTTTTAATATATTAAAGGAGTGTTTTGTTTGTTTCAAAGAAGTTTCTATTTCGATATTCCACCAGGGTAGAAGTGTTTTTGTGGTATTACCAACTTTTCCATAAGTGCACAAAAAACTTTAATTTCGCCTGACGATACGGACAATATTAGATGCATTCAGCTACAAAGATTTAAAAAAGTTTCATTTAACAGTTATTGCAAAATTGAAATTGTTTATTCCAGAAATCTTTTTCAGATACATCGCCGAATTGTTCATTAAACTTAGTAGTAATTAAAGGATTACTGAAGAAAAAACTACGGTATCTCCAAGCTCGAACACATAATAAATGTTAAATGAAATAAGACGCAGGATGCAAGTACATGCAAGTAGAAGGAAAATTATCGATACCATTATTAGAAGTCTATTGTCTAGATTTTATAGAATAAAAGAAACTAGATTATCGAAAATAGCGTGGCAGTGGCTTCTGTTCGAAGTAAGAGCAAAGTTCGAACAAAGAGGACTTAAAATGTAAAAGTCCAAGAAGCAATGGCAGCAAATAAATTAGGTCAAAATGACTGGATTTACAAAAATAGCTGGCACAAAGGGAGAGAAACACGGCTTGGACTATAACAGACATGCTGTGTATATATGTCATTTTCATAATGATTCAATCTTAGCTAGTTTTTAATCCCTCTTTTGTATTTATGTTAATGTTCATTTAGACTAAACCGAATTATAGTCAATACTTTCCAAAAAGAAATCTCCTGTCAATAAATACCACATACAAAATATTGTCGACTACACATTAAAACAATAGTATCAGCGCTCCAGAAAAGAGAAATTAACCATTGACACAATAATTTTTATAAAACTACCACTCCAACCACAACGTAAACATCAAAAAAGGAGTCATCGAGTACCTATATGATAGAGTCCGAAGCTCATGCTCTAATAAAAATGAATTTCAAAAAGAAAAAACCTGTTAACAAAGGTTCTGACTAAAAATAACTACTCACTGTCATTTATTCCACAAGATCGAAGAAATAAAACAACATAACATTAACAACACAAATAATCCACAAACGCCCACAAGAACGGACTTAAGGGTAAAGGGCTTATCAGAAAAACTGAAGAGGATAGGATACAAGTACAATATCACAACAACTTTCAAAACAACCAACCCAAAAGTGAGGTCCATCCTGTCCAAAACCAAACCCAACAACACACAAGAAAGATCAAAAAACTGCCATAAAATACCCTGTGAATAATACAATTTCTACGTGGGAGAAACAGCAAGACCACTTTGTGTCAGGATAAACGAGCATGAAACATACATCAAGAACAGAGACTTCGAAAAATCCCAGATATGCAAACATGAAAACGAGCACAGACCACAATGGAAAGATGCATGAATAATTATGAAGAATGCAGACATGAGAAAGAGGAAAATCAAAGAAGTAGCCTTCATCCTATTCAATAAAGAAAAATCTGTAGCAAACCCATCAGCAGAATGCAGTCGGTTTTGATTGCCAATACTAACAGAAGAAGTAAACAACAAAAATATACCAACAATAGCCAAGTTATATGTTCTTCGCTGTTTTAATTTCTTTACGAAGCATACTCTTAGAGGAGGATCATAATAAGCATATGGCATAAATCAACCTGCAAATTTCATTAAAAATGCTACCAGAAATAGAATATGCAACAACAAAATTTACAATAGCTATACAGAAAGCAGCGTGGGCAGCAACTCCGACTATTGACTACACTAAACCAGGAAAAACTCTTGTCCGCTTCAAATGAACTTAGCGATTAAAAACTTCACGCTAACAGAAATCAGAAATACAATTATGAAAAATGCAAAACCAACAAAAGCCCAGGTTTTGACCTGATAAGTTATTGCAAGAATGTACACTAAAAGGCTACAAATATCTGCAGCGCATTTTGAACGCAATCATCAAAACAAGCTACTTGCCGAGTCAATGAAAAATTTCACAGATTATCCTGACACCAAAACGTGGAAAAAAACCAGAAGACCTAAAATCCTACAGACTTATCAGTTTGCTGCCGATTCTATCAGCAGACGACACCGCAATACTGGTCATGGACTCTAATCCCACAAAAGCATTAAAAAATTTACAAGAAAACCTAAATAAAATAGAAACTTGACTAAAAATGGCAAATTAGAGTAAATAGGACCAACACATGTAACCTTTACTATGAAACGAGGTGAATGCCCTCCGGTCTCGCTCAATGGCAAGAAATTATGTAAGGCAAACAACACAAAATACTTAGGTATCCATCTTGACAAACAACTAATTTGGCAGAAGCACATCTTTACCAAAAGAAAATAACTGGACATTAAATTTAGAAATATGTAATGGTTGATTGGTCGAAACTCTAAATTAACATTGAATAGCAAACTGCCTATATACAATGCGCTACTCAAGGCCATATAGTATATATGGTATTCAGCTATAGGGCACCATTAGCAAGTCTAATCTTGCAATCCAACACTTCCAGAATAAAGTGTTAAGGTCTATAGTAAATGCTCCATGGTATGTTTCATCCTCCTCTATAGAAAAAGATCTGAAATTTCCTTCGGTAAAAGAAGTTGTAAGTACAGTACAGTGTCAAGTACGTTGAACGGAGAAAAGTGCACCCCAATGTACTCTCGAGAGCGGTTATTCGATGACAATAATGAAGTGCGTAGGCTGAAACGTTTTAAACCAAATGATCTACCAAACAGATTTAATGTTTAACCAAACCCAACTGTATTTTAAATTCTACCTTAATTATGTGATATTTAGTGACTATGTTTTAATATTGTATTGGTTTTAATTAACATATTTTTTATTTAAGCTGTAAAGAAAACAAACTCTCTACTGGAAGAAACTCCTACACGCTATGTAAACAAACAAATTACATATTATTCTTTATATTTGGATATATTGTATTTTAATTGGAGTAAATAAAAAAAATGTTTTTGAAAAACCAAAATTACGTACTTTAATAATTGTTATATTGAATATGTTAACGCCAAAACGTCTGAAGAAAAATATTAAATCCAGCCCGATAAAAGCAGGATTTATACGTAATATTCGAATTACCCCAGTGTTAGAATACCATGTTTGAAGAACTGCAACTATCTGGGAAAGCCATTTATTACAATACATTTCAATTCTACAAAAAACTTAATCGCATTGGCTCTTTCCTTTAGTTTGTAGACACTCTGTATATTCATTAAAGTACAGTCGCTATTATTAAATCCATTTTTATTACGTCATAAAATTTTAGTACAAATTTGATTATTCGTTCAATATTTTCTGAGATATGATTGAATCTAAAAGAAGTGTCAATAAAATTATTATTTAAAAGAAATAAAAATATCTTAGTCAATATTATAAAATGACGTGACGTAATACGGTTTGAATTGGTATTTTATTTTATTTTCAAAATTAGGTAAGTCGATACTGGCAACTCGCTTTGTTTGAAACAATTTTCTTCTTTCAGCTCTACGGTACCCAATATTACTTTTAACTGTGTGGAATTGTATATAATTGATAAATACTCCACATATAAGGTATCTTTCCCTTTCGATAAGATTGACGAAGTCTACAGACCTAATATTTGGCCCAAAGAAGCTGCAGTGCGGAGATTTAACCTCAACAGAAATTTCAGCGCGTAAAGAAGACGGAGGAAGACAAATAAACTAATTCGACAAGGTACGGTAAGCATGTTTCATGTTAATTTGCAGTGTATCTCAAATAAAGTTGATATGATCAATATAGTCTGTCCCAAACCCTTCTTTCAGTGCGTCACTAATTTTGACGTCATATAGGATTTTAAGAATGTCGAGAATTATTGCATGACATTTTAGTTAAATCTGACAGTTGAAGGATTGTAATCGGCTAAATGTGAAAAGGTTATTTTTTGAAAATGTGGAGTAAAAACTTTAAGAATTCAATTTTTTTTTAATTTACATATTAGAGGTCCCGTCCTGTATAAAAAATTTTATTGCGCATTATATTGGACGGTAGTTTGTCATAATTCCTATTCTATACATCCCAAGGAAAGTGCTTAATTAGCTAAAATTTATTTATGTATTTATTATTATTTATTACAAACACTATGGCTAAAATGTATAGTATTTAAACTACTAATATAATACAGGGTGTTTCAAAAAAAGGTAACCCCGTCTCTAGGGTAGGTAAAAAACTGAAAAATAATTGGGGTTTGCTTAGTAAAAAATTTTTGTAACGCCATCCGTTTTCAAGATAGAGGGCGCCGAAGAAAAAAAAATTTACGCATTTTTTACGATTTTGCCGAAACTACTGGCAACATTGTAATGAAATTTTATGCGAATATGTTTTGGAAGCTGATACATCCCATGAATTTTTTTTATATCTGATTCTCATAGAGGGCGCTAGTTACACGGATTGTACTAAGTATTAGTAAATATAACTTTTTTAAGAGTATAATTATTAACCAAAATTTCACGTAAACTTAAACATCATTCAATTTTACACGAAAAAGGTACTCTTGGTAAAACTCGATACTGTGTACCGTTTTCGGAATATTTTGATTTGAAAATTATGAAGTAGTAATTGATGCTGGTATAATATAGTTAGTAATTAAACAAAACTCACAAGAAGAAAATTAAATTAATGACTAAGAACATAAAATAAAATTCAATTACAGTAAGTGTTCAAAATGCCCTCCGTTTTCGCGAATACACAAGTCTATTCTTTTTTCTAAAGATTCCATTAACCTTCTAAACGGTAGGGGATCAGATATGATGTCATTAAATTGACGTTGAATTCTTTCTTCCAATTCTTGGCGTGAATTTACCTCTGTAGCATAGACTTTTTCCTTAATATACGACCAAACTGCGTAGTCCAAAGGGTTAAAATCGCATGACCGAGGAGGCCAATGAATCGGAGCTTCTGCACCTCTACCAATCCATCGATTCGGAAAATGATTACTCAACCAGTTACGACACCTTCTATCAAAGTGTGGTGGAGCTCCATCATGCATAAAAAATAAAGATCTTCGCTTGCTTAGCGTTAAATCTTCTAATATCTCGAATAAGAAAATGTTTAAAAAATCAAGATACATATCACCATTTAAATTTCCAGGTAGAATATGATAACCTATTAATTTGTTACCTAAAGTTTCTGCCCAAACATTAACTTTAAATGAGTGTTGATAATGTGATACCCTTTTGATTCGTGGATTCTCATCACACCAGTAGTGTGCAGTATGGGAGTTAAACATACCTTGTCGCGTAAAGGTGGCCTCGTCGGTAAAAAGAATGCATTTTAAAAAATTTGGATTGTGGCCTGTACTTTGTTGCAATGTTTCACAACAATCCACTCTAACCGGTAGATCATCTGGCAAGAGCTCTTGGACTTGTCTGTAATGATAGGGATGTAATTGCTGTTCTTTCAGTATCCGCCAAGTACTTGAAGAAGAAGTATTTGTTTGTCTTGCTATATTCCTTACGCTAACTGTTGGATCTTGATCAAGTAAATTTAAAATATTATTTTCTTTAATAATTGTTCTTGTTGTTCTTGGTCTACCAGAATTTATTTTATTTGGTCTCACATTCCCAGTTTCTCGACAACGTCGTTCAACGGCTCTAAATGTTTTTTTACTTGGTAAGTTTCTTCTAGGAAACTTTTCTGCATAACGTGTCACAGCTGCACTAGAACATCCTAAACATTTGCCTAATGTCAGTGTATTCAACATTTGAGTACATTTTGATTTGATTTTACAAATAACAAGGTTTCAAAACTCTAATTATTGTTGATTTATCGTCACAACAATCAATAAATGTCAGATTTCCATGGCACACTTGGTGAAAATAGAGGTATACCTATTAGAACTTTATCATTACTACCAGCATTAATTATTACTTCATAATTTTCAAATCAAAATATTCCGAAAACGGTACACAGTATCGAGTTTTACCAAGAGTACCTTTTTAGTGTAAAATTGAATTATGTTTAAGTGTACTTGAAATTTTGATTAATAATTATACTCTTAAAAAAGGTATATTGACTAATACTTAGTACGATCCGTGTAACTAGCGCCCTCTATAAGAATCAGATATAAAAACAAATTCATGGGATGTATCAGCTTTTAAAACATATTCGTATAAAATGTCATTACAATGTTGCCAGTAGTTTCGGCAAAATCGTAAAAAATGCGTAATTTTTTTTTCTTCAACGCCCTGTATCTTGAAAACGGATGGCGTTACAAAAATTTTTTACTAAACAAACCCCAATTATTTTTCAGTTTTTTTACCTACCCTAGAGACGGGGTTACCAATTTTTGAAACACCCTGTATAAAACTTACTTCACGAACGGCAGAAACTGGTAATAAAGTTGTCCCAGCCTCTTTTTCTAATTGAAAATAATTTAATAATTTTAATATTAGTCTTTGTTCATTCTCGGTATATCTCGACATATTTAAAATATTTTTATGACAATAAATACAAAATTAAGTTTTCACTGTAAAATGTTTGATAATACTAACCTGGAATGACAATTATCATTTTATCAGTTGACATTGTCAAAGTACTGTCACTATCGAGACCATCTGCGTCAAATTATATTTATGCGCATCATTGATTGGATATATATTTAGCGTATTCTAAACTCCAACCAATTATTGTAACGGATTCGCTTTAATATGCAAATACCCGTGAACGATACATAATTTTCTAAGTTCTATGTATAATAATCACAGACTCACGTTTTTTTCTGTCACTTCTAGCTTAATGCGTTAGAGAGAACTAGCGGACCAACTCGACATCGAGTTGTTTAAATAAATTTTTTATTTTGCGAGAAAAATATACAATATATACAATGACCGGAAGTAAAAATATTTTTATCAATAACTCAAAAACTATAAATGATAATTTCGTGAACTTACATTTTTGAACTCTACGTTGAATTCTCTATTGATTTGACTAATAAAAACGAAACCGGAAGTCGACCTCAAAACCGGAATGCAATTTTTAGTTCATCAAATGTCGACATGGATATCATTTAGCAGTTAATTTTGCATGCTGATCACGAATTCGGTGTCAGATTTGCTCTATCTTGACGTTTTATGCGCGTTTCGGGTCACTTCCGGTGTCGGATCGCAACCGGAAGTACATATTTAGATTCGTCTCGGCGAGACCTTTCGATCCATATATACATTGTGGGGTCTAAAACTTAAAGTAAATTTTAACTTCCGGTCATCTCAAAACCGGAAGTGAATTTTTGTACCAAAAGTATGTCTTGACAATCTCATACGTAATACTAATAATATTCCGAAAAAATATTTAAATTATCTAATATGGTTTTTGAGTAAAGTGGTGGACAAGAAAAGGGCTTAGCGTTTTAGTATATAAGATTCGATCAACTGTGACGCACTGAAAGAAGGGTTTGAGATGAACTGTACTTTCATTGCAGATCAAAATTTATATGACGTCATATGTTTTTCTGAGCGCTGGTAAAGTGAAGAATATTTAAAATAATTAACATCTCCGGCTTTTCATTAGCTAATTTCTTTTGTAGGGTAAAAAAGAAACAAGGTGAAGTTGCAATTTATGTAAAAGAAAATCTTATGTTTTCTTCTCTTAATCTAAATGAATATAATGTAGAGCAAAGTTCAGAGTTTTGTGCAATTTATGTACCTTCAATAAAAACCAATATACAACTGTATACAGATCGGGTCAGGGTGACTTTGACTTGTTTTTGGTGAATTTTGAGAATGTCATAAAGTCCTTGCTTAGTAAAGCAGGCAAACTGATCATGCTTGGTGATTTTAATATAAATTTTAAATTTAAATCTGACCCTTCTTTTGATATTCCAAATCTATTATCATAGTAACTATAAACGATTATACTAGAATCACTTTCCAGTCCAGTAGTGGCATCGACAACATTATGACAAATTTTTCTAAAAATATCTACAGAGTCAGCGTATTTGAACCTTGTTTTTATGACAATCGTGCTCAATTTTTATTTATTCACTGAGCATAAAGTTGTTGACACTAATTAAACATTTCAACGGTTTATTACTTCTTCTGGTTTACAGAAGCTTAAACGTGCTGATACACATATGGACTTTTTTGATGCGGTTTTTGATGCGGTTTTTAGCATAGTCAAAAATTTTACTACACTTATTTCTATTATGGACGATTCTTGTACAGTTATGGCATCTATAAGGTGCCTTTCGTTCAACATAAACGTTCTCATGATCTGTTTTTAGCGGATTATATTTATTGTTTTCTCTCATTGCCCATTCGATGCATATTACCATAAATCATATCCTGCCATAAATATTGATACAAGTCCAAGCTGTAGACAAAAAAACGTGCATTTAGTGGTGGATTTTTGAAAACAGCACAGCGTTTTATAGGACAATGGTACTTTAAAATACAAAAAACGACGTTTTTTAATTATTTTTACTGTAATAAATCAATAGCTTATGGTAAAATGGGCAGAATATTGATTAAAAGTACTTGCATAAAAATCTTTAATTTGAGCTGTGTTACTTTACATTTGACCCAATAGTTTACGCAAAATTACCGGTTGAAATACTTAACTGTTTTAAAAATTTTTTTGTATTTTTTAATTTGTCAATAGTTTTCATGTTACTACTTTAAAGTTATTGTTAGTGTAATTTGCCCGATAAAAATATGTTAAAAAAATTCAATCCTCACGTACAAGTTGTACTTTATCTGAGACACAACTTCTGTGAGAAACTGGGTTTATTTACATTTCGTATAAGATATGTAAGTTAATATGGAAGCACAATTTTTTTATAAATAAACTCTACTATTATTATCTTAGGTAGTAGTTTAGCGATCGTATGCAGTCGACTAAATAGTACGAGGTAAATCAAAACATGTAATGACCCAGCAAGTAAAAGTAAAAATTAAGTTATTGCAGAATGGGTCATCCCTAATTGCAGTGGACATAGATCATAAAATACATGTTATGATTTTTTTTCTTTTACATCTACCCAGTGTGTGCACTGTTTTTGGAGAGGGTATACCCCTTAAAGTATTTTTTTGCATGTTGTTAATATCCATTTTGAGAAGCGAGAAAACTACATATCATAATATAATCATGACTCACGTAACTTTTACATTTTCATTTTTTTCTTAATAACAGATAGATAATATAAAGATCATTCTAAAATTTTTTTACCAGGTCATCAAAAAAAAAATATTTAACAGTATATAACGATGTAAGAAGTTAGCAAGTTGTAAATCAATCTTCTTTTCTCTTGGACCATAGATAAATAGTTGCAAACAGTTTTGCTGAAGTGGCTCCCTTTTTTCTGTTTTATCTGTTTCTATTTTTTCATTTGATTTTAGTTAGAACAATTTATTTTCTTCATTATTTCTGACTTCCGCATCCTCCGTTTCTCATAAGCGATATGTACACCATTCTTTAAAGCGGTTATCGTAATTGTGGTTGTCTAAAATAAAAGCAAAACGGCATTTTTTGCTTAAATGCTACCTAACGAAGAAAAATTAAGTTTTCCAACCCAAATGTTCACACTGTATATATACTAAATATTTTCAGCAGCAAAAGTTAAAATATTAATATCTCCCTTGATATAATTTAAATCTTTATTCGAGCCACTATAATATTTTCAAATATTAAATATTTTTCCATTATTCCACATTCTACTGCAACTTTTGATCTAAATTGTCTTTTTTAAATTTGATCGTAAACGTTTACAACAAAACGCTTGATGCCGGAGGCAACACTAAGTTTATTCATATCTAAAACTTTACCAATCGTTCTAGCTCTTGCTTTTTTTGTTTTATAATAAACATACAAGTTAGTTTTTTAATAGTTTCAAACTTTTGTCAGTATTACGTTCTAAAGAAAAGCAATTTTGTAAAATAAAGTAAAGCAAATTTTTCTTTTTATCTTTTTAATAAAACTAAAATTCAGGTTTTTATAGGTAAGCGTCAGTTTCAGAATTTTTTACTATAAGTACGAAGGTTACTTAAATTAAAATATCAATACAGTTGTATATCTACAAATAAGAAATTAAGAACAAAGAATTTTTTCTTGAATTTTCTTTTTATATAGGCCAGCGGTCAGGGGAACATTTTTAATCATTACCCCAAAATATTTTTGTGTAAGTTGATATTACCCCATAGCGAAGAGCAAGAAAAAACGAAATCGCCTCTTTTTAGCATCTTTCATGTTATAGCCCCAATGATAATTGAGAGGTATAGTTTCAAAGTGTACAATCTCCATGTTTCCTAAATTTTCAGTAATCGAAAAAAACGGATAACCTATTTCATATGAACAATTAAACTAATTTTTCTTTTCTATTACATTTATATGACAACTACGAGTTAATATACAAATTTTTTTCTTTAAACTATTCAAAAATAACTAAGTAATTCTAAAAAAATATTTGGACATTGTACATTATGAAAATAACTAATGGAGTTTGTCTACATTGAAAATAACTTACGAACATCATTTAAACTTATTTATTTTATTGAGATAATACACATTTAATTATTCAAAAATAGTTAATTAACTGGAAAATCCATCATTTTCTTCGACGTTCTCACACAACGTTTTATCGTCGACAGTTCCATTTTCTGGTGCTGCATTGTCTTCTCAATTGTCTTCGATGATGATGAATTTGTAAAAACTTAAACGGGAATCACTTTTCCAGTCCTCTCCAAAATGACAACATAATAAATTATTAACATCAACCGTTTTGTTGTTATTGACCACGACATTATGTTTCGGAATTTTGGCAGGTTTCATTCTTTCAATGTTCTTAGTATTTTTTGTATTTTCCCACACCAACATCCGTCTTATAAGCTAACTCACCGCGGACTAACACTGTGCCTTGAGAGCTTTTAGTTAAAATAATCCTCTTCATTTTTGAGAAAGCAAAATGCCATTGTCCTGGAGCCTTAATGTGCTTGCTTGTTTCATTTTTCCAGTCATATATTTCGACTAATTCTCCAACCCAATGAACAGTACTATACTTTGAAAATATCTCCAGATATTCATGTGGTTTTAAAACTATCTCCTTTTTTTTAATATTCTTTTCGATATTCCCAAAAACCCGGTCTGGAGGCATAAAAGAATGTCCTCTCACTGGGAATATTACTTCAATTTTTCTAATTTTATCTTGTCTAGAAAACCAATAACAACACATAGATATGAGTGTTGTGTTTCTGTTTTGGCCTCCGCATCCATCACACATGAGCCTGATAGTATGAATATCGTCTCCAAAATTAGCCGATCCAAGAATATAATAAATGCAGGAGGCAACCTCGTTCGAACCCTTCTTGTACTCGTTTTCGGTCCAACAGAAAGAAGTGACATTATATGGATTTAAATTACTTTTCGAAGTTCCTCTGATAACGGTCAAATTGTACATATAAAATTGACGTAAATAATTCGCCTGTTGATCCGGAATCTTAGGCAAAACTTGATTTTTCTGACAGTCGAAAAAAAACGTTTCTACACCTTCATCCCGTTCTTTTAAAAGGGTATAAAATGCTTTGGACTTCAACGTATGTACCCTTTTTTGGATGATTAAGTTGGCTTTCATGTCGTTATCATGGCACGCTTTTATTTTCTCAGTCAATTGTAAGCATGTCGAACATGCATCGGTTCTAGGAGAACCAAAACCAAGGTTATATTGTGTATTAAACATTTTCCTGAAATAGCTTTCTTTTACTGGAAGGTTTTCATTTTCTTTTAAGTACATTTTCCACATCGAATTTATATTCAAAGAAGAATACAGATATAACCGTTGGCTTTGTCCCCGGCAATAATGAGATTCAATTACGTGGAATTTGTTAATAAAATCAATAACAGCACTTTTTTTCAACATGTACTTTTCCAGCTTTCTATCGCCACCTCGATTTTCCATTGCAGGAAGGGCAGTTCTATAGAAATTTTTTGTAACTGTATCAATTCGTCTCCTTGTTATACCCAAAAACTTCCATGAAAGCTTTCTTACACACAGCCAACATTCTGTTTTCGTTAGTCAGAATATAAAATCGTGTTTGAAATGTTTTTGCAACATGTTGCGAATTTTATGGGCGTTTACGCTGTATTGGAACTGTTTTGCAATATTTCAACTGAAAATTATCTTGAAATGTTTTCTCCTTCGTCGCATAAAATTTAGAGTGGAAACGTATTATTTCGTTCATTTGTAGTAACGTACATTGAAAAGCACCACTTTTGTGTCCACATTTCGGATAAATTGGGAGCGAATGTGGACTATACCTAAAATAAAAGCCATGTTTATACAAAGATATACAAAATCCTTTGATGCAACTTACCTCAATTTTTTTTGCTGAATTTTTTTCCATGATGTGGTAATACGTTGTCTTTTTCGGGCTTTATTACTAGCTGCAGGAGTAACATTTACCTCCATTACACGATTTATTATTTTAAGAATTCGAAAAAATATGATACTACTTTAATAAACAAACTGTACTGCTTCACAAATCACATGCAACTAACACTAACATAAACATATAATGTAAAAACAACGTTTTTAGCGCGAGATTTGTTGACAAGTCCGAACAGGATATTGCACGCTTTGAAATATTCGCCACTATAAACAAGAAAAACCCATTGGAGATTGTACTTTTTGATTTTAAATATTGGATAGGAGATTGTACGGTTTGAAAATTAAATGTCATTGGAGATTGTACGTTTTGAATTAAAGTCTAATTTTCTTCCCTCAAAATTTATTGGAGAATGACTATTTTGAAAAGAGTTTTTTTATTTTTTCGATTTAGGACTAGAAACTCAACGTAATGCGACATCTAACTCATTTTTTCTGAAATATGGAGATTGTACACTTTGAAACTATACCCCTCAATTTTGAAAAGAAAACAAGAATTAAAAATTTAATTTAAACATCATTTATTCAATTTATCAATGTAATACCTAGTAATCCATAACTTTCACCCCCACAGAAAATATAAGTAAATGATAATTTCTTGTTATTTTGTCACACAAGAAAAATATCATATGAATTACAAAATAACGAGAAATTATCATTTGCTTATATTTTCTGTGGGGCGAATTTTCATGGGAGAGGTTTTATGTTCGATACAATTGCTTCAAAATAGGGACTTATTGTAAGAGCGATTTGTACACAGTCTTCAGCGTTTAATCGATTTCTGTTCTTTGTTTTTATGTTCATTAGAGTGGAAAAGCCTTGTTCGCACAAATATGTTGTTCCAAATGGCAACAATTTTTTAACCGCATCTTCATGTACAATTTTGAAAGCCTTTGCAGCTTTTGACATCCAAACAGATAACAGATTTGGTTTACTCTCAAATTGAATATTAGATCGAAGTTCAAGAATTGCTTCTGCTAAACCTAAAGGTTCTTCTGGTATCATAGCAATTTCACATGTAAAAGGATCTGCAATGCAACTGAGAGTAAGTGTATCAAGATCTGGAAAGTAATCTGAAAACCGCTTTCTGAGTTTGATAAGATGTCTTACAATTGTATCCTTGATGTCAACAAAAGTAATATTGTCGCAATCTTCCAAAAACAAAGCTAACCTTGAAAAAGTAGCTGTCTTGATCGGTTCTACTTTCTGTCTCCAATATTGCAGCTTTAACCCAAACGCTGACACTATTTCTCTCGCTGAAATGATATTAATATTTTTTCCGTGCAATTATTTGTTTGATATATTTATACTCTCAAAAATGTCCGCTAAATATGCGAGATATGCAACCCAGGAAGAGTTTTTAACTTATCTGCGAGAATATTTTTTTAATCAACCATAAAAATTTCGACTTCAGTTTTGAGAGTCCATACTCGATTTAGTACATTTCCGCGAGAAAGCCACCTTACTTCTGTATAATAAAGTAGGTCCGTATATTCAGCTTCACCGTCCTGACATAATTCACGAAATAGCCGCGTGTTTAGTGCATGTCCCTTGATAAAATTTACAATCTTGATGACATCATGCATGACAGCTTCCAGTGTAGGTTCTAAATATTTGACCATAAGGGTATGGCAATGGATCATACAGTGAGTAACTTCAATATTTGGGTTATTTTTTTTTACAAAAGCCGAAAAACCATTGAAATATTCATTTACTTTATTGTAGACATCAATTCCACGAGATCTTAACTCGAGAGGAGAACAAAACAGCAATTCCTCTTCACGATTATCTACACCTATGTAGCGAGCATATACCATTAGCTGTGAATTGCTACGAAAATCACTTATCTCATCAAGCTGAATAGCAAAATATTTAGCCTGTTTAATATAAAATAAAATAACCTGTTCCTTTACATTTTCTGTTAATATAGAAATTTGTTCTTTCACAATTTTCGCAGACAAGGGCACTGAACTCAGTTTCTTTGCTTCTTTTTGACCACACATAATCTCTGCCATTTTTACAGCAGCTGGTTTAACCAATTCTTCACTAATAGTGTATGGTTTCTTATTTCGTGCAATCAATCAGGCTACTTCAGAGCTAGCCCTTAATGCTGGACGCCGATCAATTGTACCAAACAAGTTGCTATTCAGTATTTGTCTTTTAACAGGTATTTCTAAATTTGTAAAGTATTCTCGCGGTTTGGAAAACAGGTGTGAATGCAAATTATCTAAATTGTAAATGTTTCTTCAATTGACTTTTTTTGAAAGATTCTGAAGTCAGTACCTTCACACATACAACACACTCTGATTTCATTGTACCATTGTCTTCTATTTATGTAAAGCCGTAATTAAGGAATTCGTCTTGGTATGTTCTTTTTCTATTTGCTGCCATCTTAAGGGAGACAGAAAATAATAGTTGTAAAATACTTGAATTAAATTTTTAAATTGCGGCTTACCTTGATCGATATATCGATGATTAATGATAAAATGGTGATCTTGTCAGCAACTAATTAGTAAAAACTTGTTCTCTGACTCGTCAATATATTTGTATCTTGACGGCATAGCACGAACTGACGAACTGAGCAGGTAGTCGGGGCCGGGACTGTGCTTTACTACGCAAAGATATAACTCGAGAACACTCTAGTGGTGGAGAGTAAGATGGCGTGGCCTTCATATGTCGCTAAATTGTTTAAGTTGAAAAAATACTAACAGGTTTATAAAATAGCAAATTAAGAATATATACTTTTTACTCACAAAAGTTTCATTTTTACCCCCAAAATTTAATTTTTACCCCATTTGGGGTAATTTGTATTTTAATATTATTAGTAAAACTTCTAAAAAGCTCTGGTAAATTAAAACCAAACCAGTTTCTTAAAGGGCACCCCAAGTTAAGATAGGCAAAATCCACATTTTCTTTTAGATCACCGTTTAAAAAAGCCGTTTTTACATCAAGATGAGAAAGATCCAAATTCAAATAAATTTTTATTAGCTAAGAAAGCAAATAAAAATATTAATGTAGAATGCTTTATGACTGGAGAAAAGTAATTTTATCAATCGATGTGTTCTCTTCATCGTGACGATTTTGATCCTGACATGATCCATGGTTATCTCCCACTGAATCTGATAATCCTGTCAACTATTCACCAACATCAACTGATTTTTCATTTATTACTACATCCCTACTTATAATATTATATTTTATTCTTCTTCTTCTTTCTTTGCCCTATCCGTTTCGGACGTTGGCTATTAACACGGCTATTTTGACTTTGTTTACGGCACCTCTGAACAGTTCTGTCGATGTTAGTCCGAACCATTGTCGCAGGTTATGCATCCATGAGTGTCGTCTTCTTCCCGGTCCCCTCCTACTGTCGATTCTTCCTTGGGCTATTAACTGTAGCAGCCGGTACTTAGTATGCCTCATTACATGTCCGAAGTACTCAAGCTTCCGTTTCTTTATGGTGAAGATTATTTCTTTGCTTTATATATATAAATATTTAATATATTTTATTACGGGATCATATAATCTGTAACCTTTAATTGTGTCACTATAACCGACAAGGACAGTTTTTTTTTTTATTTTTTGTCCCATTTATACCTTTTTTCTTTAGGTATCAGCATCATTACCTCAGATGAAAAGATTCTTAGATAACTAACTTCAGGTTTTTTGTTGGTCCCAAATTCTATCGGAGTTTTAGTCACACCAGTTACAATTGAACGGTTTCTTAAGTAGACAGCAGTGTTCACTGCTTCGGCATAAAAAATCTTTTCTAGGCCGGACTTAAACAAAAAACACCGTTTTTTGTTTGAGTCCTAGGATGGTAAAGGAATTCCCAGGACGTTAAATATATCGTACGGTTTGTCGTTTATTTCGGTGTTTCGGTACTATCTTTCTGTTTTTCTACTAAAGATTTGAAATTCGGAAAATTTTGAAAAGTTTCATCTTGACCATTTTGGAAATGTACAAGACATATTATTAAAATCATCTTGAAGGATAAAGAAATATCTAGAACCTCCTAATAAAATTGTCTCCATCGGTCCACTTATGTCAGCATGGATAATCTCCAAGCAAGCGTTAGCTCTATTACCTCTATAACTGAACGGGAGTCTAATCTGCTTTCCTTCACAACATACTTTCCATACATCATTATTTGATTTATTCCTGTTTTAATTTATATAGTTTACTAAACCATTTTTCATTAGATTAAAATCTTTATAATTTATATAACAAAATCTTCTGTGCCATGATTCACTATTAATGGTAATTGCCATAAAAACTTTCTGTTCATTGAACACTTTACTACTATTTACAACTAAAATTTAAACGACATGCATTGTCTATCAAATCAGCTGTTGCAAAAATTCCATTTTTATTACATATTTTTCAACCTGCTTCTTAAATATTAAATCGTTTCCATTTTTTATCAGTTGAGAAACAGATAAAAGATTTGTTGTCAGATCAGGGATGAATGATATAGTATTTATGCTTACCTCAGATTTCTTATTATCAACAATTGTGGTTATCATCATATATTCCAACACACTCCATATGAGCGTTCGAACCAATCCTATTTTCCTCAAGAAACCTGAGTCTTTGAATAATTTTTTCAACGTATCCCATACATCTTTCGCCGTGCAAGCTTTTTTTACATGCAAATATAAGGATGGATATAAAGTCTTTCAACTTAGCTTTAGCTTTGGCAACAAGCGTTGTATCTTCTTTAGTTCCCTGAATACACTTCGATAACGCTTCTAGAACTAAGACATTCTTAACCGCGAACGACCGGTTCTGGTAATTGTCCCTACCAGTTAAACGCGGCACATGTGTGAGATAATTTACAGCCATTTTTAATACTATTAATAGACTAACTTTTTTATTAAATGAACACGCACTAATTGAACGAACAGAAAATCTTGAACTTAATCGTCTGGGCACATAACCTGTTGATAAATTATAGAGTTGTGGAACAAAAATGGAGATTTGATGACGATGAACAAATAAAACATGTGTTAAGTATATGGCTCGAATTTGTTACTGCCTTGAAACAAAAAAGTGACCCAACATAATAACTAGTAACGTAGCTACTAACTGGCACTGCTAGAAAATATTTAATTTATTTATCTAGGTATATCCAACACTAATAAAATGGGTAAAAATTTTACTCGTTAAGCCTGACAATCCTTTATAAGTATATGGGAAGAGAAGTGATAAAAGATAGTGAATAATATTGAATACACTGCTAATACTGCATAAGATATTTCATTTTAATTGAGAAACCAGTCGTGGACAAACTTTTATTATAAACTAACTGTAGCGAGCTTACTGAAAAGTGCAAACTTGGCTTTGTAAAATATTTGCATTACTATTGGAACTATTTTTAACGAAAGAAAGTAGGAAATTGTCGTCTTTTATTGATATTGTACGGAAATCATTTTCGTTCACACAAGAACTTTATTGTTGGCCTGAAAATTGTTGTGTACGTAAGAGCTAGATTTAAAAGCTTTTTCCTACTAAGTTCCCATAAAATGCGCAATGTAAAATGTGCCAATATCCTTGAAGGTTCTTAAACTTGTATTCTGAAAACAATTATGAAATATTGGTTTACTTTATCCAATTAAATAGAATATCTTAATATCGTGAACAGAAAGAATTACAGCTTTTCTATTTATTTTAGTATATTCATTATTATTAAATATATCAAAGAATAATTGAGAATAATTTAAGAAAACAACTTAAAACTTATTATTGAGAGTTTCTTCTGGTTATAAACACTAGAATTTAAAAAACGGCCCAGAAGTTAAATAGGACGAGCTTCCAGATTGTTGCCACGTGGGTTATCTCGTTACTTTTGGCGAGACTTCCAGAAAGGTATATGCCTATGATTCTAGCTAGAGAGCATTCAGGGGTCGTTAAAACCACCGACTATCAAATATCAAATCTCTATCTTTTTCTCTATATTCTTTATAAACTTCATCGTTGTTTGTAGTCAGCCATTTTCTGTATAGTTGCTTTTTTTTTCAATTTTTCTTTTCAATAGTTCTGTTTATTTGTTATATGTTCTTTCTCTCCAAGGGCTTCGAATGCTGCTTGTTTTATACTCACCTATATATGCTCGTATATTTCTTCGATGTTGCCGTATTTGAATTCTATTAATTTTTGGTCTAGACGTTGTTTGTATAGTTATCTTTGTTTGATTGTTCTTGGAGTAGTTCTTTATTGTATTATTTTTCTCTTATAGAGTTCAACGGTCCTACTGTAAAGCAAGTCTTGTTATGTTTTTAATTAATTCCCATCTTTGCTGTCAGTAGTTTATGGTCAGTTCCACATTCTGCTCCTTTTCTGATTATCTTTATTGTGATATCTTGTTTGACTATTACGTAATCTATTATCGATTGTAGCTTGCATGTTACGTCAGTTGTGTCAATTATGCCAAAAAGATAATTTTATAAGTAAGTGCCATAGTTTTAACAATAAGCAGAAAATTTAAATCTACAGATTGTTATATCGATTCTGGATGCAGCACGCATCTTGCAGGTTCAGTTGCAGAGATGCAAGTTCGTCGAATATAACTGGCTAACACTGAACTTTCGACCGTGGAATGTGCTGCTGATATGATGAAAATCACAATTGTTGATAATAAGAAATCTGAGGTAAGCATAAATAATATATCCTACTTTCCTGATCTAACAAATATTTAATCTGTTTCTCAACTGATAAAAAATGGAAACGACGTTATATTTAAGAAGCAGGTTGAAAAATATATAATAAAAATGGAATTTTTGCAATAGCTGATTTGGTAGACAATGTATGTCTTTTAAATTTTGAAGTGTCCAATGAACAGAAAGTTTTTATGGTAAGTACCATTAGTAGTGAATCATGGCACAGAAGATTTGGTCATATAAATTATAAAGATTTAAATCTAATAAAAAATGTTTTAGTAAACTATATAAATTAAAACAGGAATATAACAATCAATGATGTATGGAAAGTATGTTGTGAAGGAAAGCAGACTAACGCTTGTTTCGAGATATGGATAATCTGTAGGCTGACCTACGTGGACCGATGGAGCCAACTTTATTAGGAGGTTCTAGATATTTCTTTATTATTCAAGATGATTTTAGTAAGACGTCGTGTTTATTTTCAAAAAGGTCAAGATGAAACTTTTCTAAATTTTCAGAATTTTAAATCTAGTAGAAATACATACTAAAATAAAGATGTTGAGAACCGATGGAGTGGTGAATTTTGTAGTAATATTTTTAAAAATTTCCCTATAAATAATGGAATCATTCACTAAAAATCAAATCCTTATTCTTTATAACAAAATGGCACTTTAGAAAGATTAAAAGATCAATAGTACAGAAAGCTTGTTGTTTTTTGTTCTGTCCTGTCCTGTCTAGAAATGATTTTTTATGCTGAAGCAGTGAACACTGTTGTCTTCTTAAAAAACCGTTTAATTGTAACTGGTGTGACTAAAACTCGATAGAAATTTGGACCAACAGAAAACCTGAAGTTAGGTATCTAAGAATCTTTGGATCCAAGGTGATGATGCTGATACCTAAAGAAAAAAGGTGTAAATGGGACAAAAAATCAAACAAAACTGTCGTTCTTGTTTATAGTGTCACAATTAAAGGTTACAGTTAATATGATCCCGAAATAAAAGTAATTTTTATAAAAAGGGATCTAGTAATAAATGAAAAATCAGTTGATGTTTCAGTCACACTTGTTGAGGAGGATTACCTATGTGACTTGCCAAATTTGCCAGATAAAATCAGGAGATCAATGAGAATACGTAAACCAAAAAGTTTTGATGATTTTGTGTTATTTGTATTCAGATAGTGACAGTGATCTAGTTAGTATCGAGGATGCCATGTAGAGACCAGATAGTAACATGGCTATTACAGAAGAACTGCAATCTTTCGAGGATAACGCACCATGGGAAGTGGTTGATGTTCCTGAAGATGGTTATGTAGTGAAGTGTAAGGGGGTATAAAATGAAAAAGTAAACAACTCACGCTAGAGACGATATTTCATCTCCTTAGGTGCCTTATCAGAATTTAATAGATGGTCTTATGTATCTGTCAGTTTTTACAAGACCAAACATTTTATATTTTTAGTCAATTTAATAATTATCATCCAAAAATGCATTGGAAGCATATAAAACGGATATTAAAATACTTACAGGCTACAAAAGAGTGTGGTTTAAGTTTTTCAAAAAATGATAATTATTAAAAGGCTATGTAGATGCGGGTTGGGGGAGTAATTTTGATGATAAAAAATATTATACTGGTTTCTCTTTTCAATTTTCTGGTGGACCTATTGTCTGGGAAAGCAGAATAGTATTTTTTAAAACAGAAGTTTGAGTCCTGTAAAACATAAGAAGTTTTGAAAGAGATTCATTTAGTTATATAAATGTTATTTTTTTTAATTTGTTTATTTAGTGGGAGTGTTGAATATAGATTAATAAATTAACACATTTTTGTTTCGATGTAGTAGCAAAAATACAGCTATAGAGTTAACACATGTTTTATTTGTTCATCAAATCTCTAGGAATAGCTCTCATCTAAAAGTCAAATTAATTATTTTAACTAAACCGTCAAATTTTAACCGTGAAATAATTAATGTAACATTTAACTAAAATTTAAAATAAAATTAATTTAGAATATGTAAATGAATTGGATAATTATTCTTCATGTGATAAAATCAGTCAAAACCAAGAAATCAAATGGACCAGACGAGATCCCAGCTGAACTCTTAAAAATGAAAGAAGAGAACAATATCAGTACTCTAGTTAAACTTTTTAATTACATTTATATACTACTGGTGAAATATCTTAGGAATGGCTCAAGTCTGCTTTTATAGCAATTCCAAATAAACAGCGGCAAAAAGATGCGAATACAGATTTATTTCACAAGTCTAAAAACCACACATTGAAAATTGAAAAAGATATCTAAATGAAGCCCAGTTTGGATTTAGAAATGCGCTGGAAACCCGTGAAGTACTTTTTGTAAACACATTAAAATTCAAGGTATTGATGGTAGAGACATACGTATCATAGAAATCTTGTATTCGAAGCAAAAAACAGCAATACAAGTCAATCGTAGATTAAACGATAAATGGTAAATTCAAAGAAGCGTCAGACAGGAACGCATTATATTCCCGCTGTATTTAATATCTACTCGGATATAATTTTCCAATTAGCTCAAACAGGCTCTAGAGGCCCAAGGTTTTAAGGATTTTCTTCTATTTCTTTCTATCTTGTGCTAGGTTTCTTCAGTTTTGTACTCTTAACAATCCCAAGTCTTCTTTTACCGATTCCATCCATTTTCTGAGTGGTCATCCTCTTTTCCTCTTTGTGTCAGCTTCAGTACTTATTAATGCTTTAGGAACTCTTCCTTCATGAAAATAGCTACGTGTCTGAGCCACCTTAGTCTTTAAATTTTCGCAATGTCTGAAATTTTTTGTTGTCCATATATTTGCATTATTTCATTATTCGTTTTTTTTTCTTTAGATATGCCCATCTTTTATACCTCCATATATTCTTCTGAGTATCTTTTGCTCCCATTAATCTAGCTTCAGTTCTATGGTTTTGCTTAAGATCCAAGACTCGCTAGCATAAAGCACCGTTGGTCGGATAATCGTTGTATATATCCTTCAACTGATCTATTCAACTGATCTATTTCGAACTGCTGTGAATCAATGTGGTCGCCAACATCTCTAGAAGATAGGTACATTTAGAAGAAGCTATTCCTAATTTTGCTCATCTGAAAATTTTCTTTGCTCTCACCATCTTATTTAGAGTTCCAGCACATTTCCTTCTTTTAGCCATTCTTTACAAATTTAAATACGATACAAATTTAAATTTTGTTGTTGGCTTAGTACCTGGGCTTATCTATGTTGATAAGCTATGGCTAGATATGCCAGCTATAGATATCTAAGCTATGATATATCTATCACCGGTTATTGTTGGTATGTTGTACGTATAACCCCAATATCTTGATTATAATTAGATAAGTGATTTTGTCATCTATATTGTCATTGACATCTTCAGTCACTCCACTAAATTTTTCTGACTTCCTCCTATTTTAAGGCTAGGCTTATAACAACAAAATCATATTTTAGTCTGCTATATAATTTTCATAACCAATAAGTCATTAGCTTAAGTTTTTGCGTAGAAGTCGTCTTTACGTGAAGTCGTATACTTGATAAGGATTTATAACTATGTTTCTTTTTTGAAAATTTATTGTATTTCATAATCTTTAAAAGAATCTGACAATCTTTAGAAAACGTTAATTAATCAATTGTTTAATTATTAATATTATAAAAAAATTTAATGCTAAACTAAGTAAAAAAAGATTAAGGAAAGGATACTTTTATAATCTTTTATTACCAACTATTTAGAATATATTTGCACAATTTTGATCGCTATCGGTTTACTTAATGTAAACCTCAAGTCTTTATTATTACAAAAATTAAAATGGTCGACTCTCCCTCAAATATTTATTCTCGCACTAAGTCATGAACATCATATTCTTGGATTTCATTAAATCCTTTAATACCGCACCCATGTCTCTCGCCCATAATTAACACTAAAAACCAATATTTAGGGTATATATTTAATTTCGCGATAATCTAAAACATATAAGAAATTACAATTAAACTCGGTTCACTATTCCCAGTCCGAACTGTCTAGTGAATTTAGTAATTATTTTTTTGCGAAGGTAGTTACTTTTTGACAGACTAAAAGTGGCTGGAAATTACTATACAACCAAGCACACGTACTCATAGCCAATATTAATAGTAAACAAACTAAATAGTAAATAAAATAGAACTTTGCGAATTACCGAAAATCAATATTTATTTATCTGCACCATATAATAAATAGTTATGTTAAATTATAACAACTAAATATATATTTTTTAAATATATACTACCCAAAATTTGAAGGGTTTAGTATACACTTCGACTATTTAGAATAATTCTTCTTTTTTTAAAGAAAGAAGTCTGTAATAGTAGGATACTTCAGCTATTAATACTGAGAAGTAGGAATTGTTGTGTTGTAGGTTTCCGACAATGAATCTGTCAAAATATGCCCCAGCTAAGTGAATGGAGTTTAACACAATTTATATACCAGATAACTTTTTATTCGGTACTTTATTTGGCATCTGTCAGATAAGTTTATTCATGTCAGTTGGTAGTTTAGATTCCTTTCCTAGGTGGCGCTAAGAAACATAATTGTATGTAATTAGTCAGTTAGATAAGTATAACTGACATAAATATTTAAATTATTTTGCTTATTAAATCTTATCTAAAAATTACAGTAACCAATAATATTAATTATAGTATTAAATAATTAATGGTGTGTAAAGGGGGTAGTGAGGCGCAATACATGATGCCGTATCCTGTTGGCATCACTTAGTCTATCCTACTCAATTCCTATCTTCACCTCCAAGGCGGTACACGCCGGTAACCTGAGCAACCCCACTGGAGATTGGGTAACCAACCCCCAGTGGAAGGTGAGGTAAGGGCTGACGAAGAAGGGAGTCTTGGTCCTCCGACGAATAGGGGGTTGGGCTGAAGGTTAACTACCTTCTCCTAGAAAAACCATGAGTTATGAACGTTCAAGGAAGAAAAGCCGGACTGATCAAACGACGACGACTGTGCGAGAAAAAGGAACACGATTTGAGGGTTGTGACATGGAATATGCGTACCTTATATAGATTGGGAGCTCTCCAAAATCTCCTAAATGAACTAGACAGATACAAAATAGACATAACTGCCATACAAGAAATGAGATGGATTGGAAACAATGTAATTGAAAAAAAGAAGCCATACGATTTTCTACAGCTGCGATCCTAAAGATCACGTCTTGGGCACAGGATTCATAGTAAACAAGAGAGTAAAGCATACTATAAGAGATTTCAGAGCCATTAGTCCAAGAATGTGCATTTTAAGAGTTAAAGGTCGTTTCTTGAACTACAGTCTAATTAATGCGCATGCCCCGACAGAAGAAAAAGAAGAGGAAATTAAAGAAGAGTTTTATGACGAATTAGAGTCCGCATATCAGTTATGCCCAAAAAATGATATAAAAATAATCTATGGAGACCTAAACGCCAAAGTTGGAAAAGAACAGCAATTCCAACCCACAATAGGTAGGCACAGTCTCCATGAGCAATCAAATGACAATGGCAATAGGTTAATAAACCTAGCAAGATCACTTAACATGGTGATTGCCAGCACGTACTTCGCTCGCAAAGATATACACAAAGGTACCTGGAAATCCCTGGATGGACTTACAGTAAATATGATAGATCATGTTATTGTAGACTCGAGACACCAATCGAATATAATAAACGTCCGCACCAGAAGAGGGGCAAATACGGATTCTGATCAATACCTGGTCGAAAGTAGGGTAAGGGCTAGAATTTCAAACATCAAAAAAGGAAAGAGGCTCTAAACATGAACGATACAAGGTAGAAAGACTCAAAGAAACAAACAAAAATAAAGAGTATAAAGAAAAGATAAACAACAAACTAGAAAACAGAATAACATATGAAAACCTAAATAAAGAGGGGGAAGAATGCAGAGACATCATAAAAGAGGCAGCTAAAGAAGTACTAGGCATAAAAGGTAGAGAAAGAAAAACAAGAACGAATGACTGGTTTGACAAGGAATGTCAGATCATCACAGACAAAAAAAACAGAGCATATTTACTGATGAAACAGGGGCACAGAACCCGACAAGCAGAGGAAGAATATAAACGACTACGCAAAGAAGAAAAGAAAACTCACCGAAGAAAAAAGAGAGAATATATGAACAAAGAACTTCAAGAACTACAAGACTAAGTAAATCAACAGAGACAAGAAAATTTTATCAGAGACTAAACAAAAGCAGAAAATACTTCAAACCGAGAACAACGATGTGTAGAGATAAGGAAGGTAATATATTGACAGAAGAGCAAGAGATACTAAGTAGATGGACAGAACATTTTACGGAAAAGTTTGAAGTAGATCGGAGAGAGACGACCCCTGACATACCATTAGACCAAGCAGACAACAGAGAAAAGACTCCACCAACAATAGCCGAGATTAGAGCAGCAGTAGAAAAATTAAAGAACAATGAAGCACCGGGATCGGACCAAATAGCATCGGAGTTACTAAAGGAAGGAGGAGACGCACTACAAAAAACAATACATGAATTGATAACAAAGATATGGTCAAATAAACAGCTACCAACGGAGTGGAATAGCGGTATTATTGTACCATTACATAAAAAAGGAAATCAGTTAGAATGTGGAAACTACCGTGGAATCACGCTGCTGAATGCAGCATACAAAATAATGTCCAATGTCATTTATGAAAGACTTAGACCACACGCTGAAAAAATAGTTGGCAAATACCAAAGTGGCTTCTGTAGACAGAAGTCAACAATAGACCAGATATTTGTTCTGCGACAGATCCTCGAAAAAACAAGTGAATATAACATCGAAACACATCATCTCTTCATAGACTTTGAAAGCGCATATGACAATATAAACCGAGAATTCTTAATAAAAGCAATGAAAGAATTTAATGTACCAACACAACTAATAGAACTGATAAAAGAATCTCTAAAAGTAGAAAGTAGAATCCGGATACAAAATGAATTAACGGAAACAATAGATGTGAAAAAGGGGCTACGCCAGGGAGACGCTCTATCATGCATCTTGTTCAACATCGTACTCGAGAAAATACTGAGGGACACAACAGTCAATACACGAGGAACAATCATTAATAAAAGCGTGCAAATACTAGCATTTGCAGATGATGTTGACATAATCGCAAGATCAAGAAGAGAAATGATAGAGGCATACAACCAAATAGAACGAGCTGCACAAAAAAGTGGTCTTAAAATCAATCAGACCAAAACAAAATATATGCAGGTAAGTAAAAACGCAGAAATAAGGCAGCCACAAAGTATAACAATAGGAAAATACAACATAGAGGGGGTAAAAAACTTTATATACTTGGGATCCCTAGTCACGTCTGATAATAACGTTACGGAGGAAGTGAAGAGGCGAATATTTATTGCAAATAAATGTTACCATGGCTTAATTAGACACCTAAGATCAGATAACGTCGCAAGAAAGACAGAATGCCAAATATATAAAACCCTAATAAGACCGGTACTGACATATGGCTCAGAAACCTGGACACTCACTAAAAGAGAGAAAACGTTGTTAGCCACCTTCGAAAGAAAAATCTTGCGACACATATATAAGGGCACAAAAGAAAACGGAATATGGCGAAGACGATACAACTCTGAACTATACAAAATATACCAGGATCCGGATATTATAACATTCATTAAAATAGGACGGCTGCGTTGGATAGGACATGTAGAAAGAATGGAAGAAGGCGAAATACCAAACAAAATATTCAATCAGATGCCAGTAGGAAAAAGAACAAGAGGAAGACCGAAACTGAGATACTTAGAACAAATAGAAAATGATATAACAACCTTAAAAATAAAAAACTGGAGAAAAAAAGCACGAAACAGGTCAGAATGGAGAAGAATCCTGGAACAGGCCAAGACCCAAAAAGGGTTGTCGAGCCAGTGATGATGATTAAATAATTAATATTATTAGTATTATTTATTAAACGTTTAATTTCAAGAACATAATATGATTAAAATGTCAGATGTTGGTAGTTCAGATTTCTTTCCTAGGTGACGCAGTGACCCTACCGGACAAACAGTGTTACTTGTCGTTCTAGCCTTTTATATAAATAGATATTGTTAAAGCTTAAAAATTAGGAAATCTTTAAATATTTTATAAATAAAAAGCGATTAGTATAGAAAACCCCAACTACTTTATTAACTCTTGAATATGCTAATACAACATTATTAGCACATTATCATATCAATAATATTGATATGTGTGTGTGGGTGTGAGTGTGTATGTGTGTGATAGAGAAAGATAGAGAGAAGATGTCTAAGAAGCAGATCCGTTGGCGACAGATTTTTATTTGTTATTTTTTACCATAATATATAACATATCTCTGTTTCATTTTAATGACAATGTTTATTTCTTTCACATAGTCAATCAGTAAGTTATTTATTCTCATATCATGGAAACTTAATAAATACTCTATGTTTAATGAAAAACACACTTATTCTTTGGATAGGTTTTATAATAAAACGTAAACAATGATATCTTACCGACGATAGTCTTTTTGTGTTGTTGCACTCACCTGAAACAAACAAAATACATTAACAATAATTAAACAACTCTAAAGTTCAAGTAGTCAATTTTCGTACTTAGATAAAAGAAAATAAATATTATTCCAATCTGGATCTGTTAAAAAGCAGACCATAATAGACATTTTCCATAGGTTTCTATTTTTTTGCTAAAATTACTTTAGGATGTACCTTGTATTATTAATTACAATGAGGTGATAGACCATATATAAATTTCTATGCCTGACTTCAGTCGACAAACGTTATTTTGTCATGACAACTCTCGACTTCTGACAGTTTTAACTCAATGCTTAAGTAGGGATAATTCAATAGAAAGGGAAATTTCCTTGATCTATAAAAAAAGGTCTGCTTCGATTGAAAATTCATTTTATAACGTTAAAACTTTCCTGGGTTTTTTTTGGCCTAATTTTTGTCCACTTATTTCAGTGAAAAATTCCGTAGCATCCGGTCGACCATTAAATAATAACTGCAGCTGCTATTTAGAATTATTAGAACCCAATGGCTACCTAAAGATACAAACATACAAGTATTTAGATTCTACTACTACATTCTGTAATCCTGTCCAGCTACTTGAAGACAACATCTGAAGACATAAGTTGTATTTAGATGTTTTTATGTAAAGCTATAGGCAAGATTTGTCTTGTTTGATGTTTATTTAATGATGAAATTTTAATTTTTATATTTATTTATGTACAATAAATATGATTAGCTAATATCTTAGTTTATTTGTCCCAGCCAAACTTATTTTTCATGGATAAAATCATCAAAAGCGTAAACAACGGAAAAAGGTACAAAATGGGGGACAAAGAATTAAAAATACTCTGTTACGCAGACGTATGTATGTAATATTGATAGCCCAAGATGAAGATAGTCTGCAAAGACTGGTGTATAGATTTAACATAAGAGCAAAAGAATTTGTTATCACAATCTCATCTCAGAAAACTAAAACAATAGTTATAAACAAATAACCAACCAGATGTAAAACAGAAATTGATGGCATTATTATTGAAAAAGTAATGGAAATAAAGTACTCTCGAAGTGAGAGATGAAGTACAAAAAGCAAATAGATTGGCAGGATGCTTAATATCACCATATGGCTAAACAGGTACATTAACACAAATGAAGTCAAGAATTTATAAAGCCAGTTTAAGAACAATAATGACATATGCCTTAGAAACAAGACCCGATACAGCCAAAACGCAAAGGCTACTGGAAACGACAGAAATGAGACTACGCAGAAGAATTATAGAAAATATGTTGAGAGAACGAAAGAGAAGTGAAGACGTTAGAAAAAAATGCAAAATACAGTGTATAAACGAATAGAAAATAAATAAAAAAGAAAGAATGAAATAACTACATAAGCAGAATGCGGGACACCCGTGTCGTCACAATAGCAAGAGATAAGTCACCAATCGACAGAAGAAGTATCGGACGAAATCGCAAAAGATGGAGAAAGAGGTATTAATCAGCCAATGAATAAGTAGAATTGCTTATAAAGAGAAAGAAGAAGAAAAAATTCATTTTTTTAATTTACTTCTAAAATAAAACTCTCACACATGAAAGACTGGGCTAGTGCTTTTGAAATGTTTAGCCTTTCTTCATATGCAAAAAAATTGACTATTTAAAGTGACTATTTTGTGCCTAGAATACTTTTGAAAATATGAATTTTTTGCAGTCCCTGAATTGCAAAATTATTGTGCAAAAAGTGTTAAATTGATCCTAAATAAATTCAGCATACTTTTCAGTCGTAATATAAAGTTTATTCAAGGCCTAATATGAAAGGTGTAAGTTATGTTTAAGGGTTCGAAGACTTTTAAAGGGAAACTCCATTTTTTACCCGTTTTCCTTAAATATTGCTATTTTTTAAACAGTTAACGGTAAATTTTTTTGTACGAGCTATCTCTCTAGAGTTATAAGCGAAAATATGGGCGCAAAAAAAAAATTTTAGATTTTTTTCAAATTTGGTTAAATAGAAAATTAAACACAAGTTTAGCGACTGACGCGTGTCGTGGATATTGATACAATGTATCAATGGACTTTTATGAAAAATGTCCAATTCAAAACTGATCCCGCCTGGACTATATATAATTTCCATGTTATTGATTTTCGATTAGATTTTATTATAATAATGTTTGTATTATTTGTATTTGTATTTGTATGATATAAAGCTAAATTTAAAAAATTTACGAAGGATCTTTAACAAGTTAATTAATACAGCTTCTAAATTTTTTTACGAACTCCTGAACAAAAGTTAATTAACATGATTAAGCTTTAAAACCAAAATAAAATATACAACAAAAAATCACAATTATTTTATATAATCATTGAACAAATAAATGTAATGTACGAAAGTAGCAATCAAAATGAAAAATGATGTAATTTTTTACTAATTAACGCATTCACATTACTTAACCTTCTACCGATTAAGAGTTTATTCTACGACATATATCAATACTGTACCCACCATACAGATCTGATAATTTAAGAACTAGGAACTTTTTAACATGACTTCAAAAATTTGATAATAATTGAATACACAAAACGTAATTAAAGACACATGGTGGAAAAAAAATTTAACTTTTCTCTAGGCCAAGGCCGGTCTGAAAAATTTCTATAGTTATCCATTGCTCTTACAGGAAATATTTTGAAAGTATTAGATATGCTAAATAGTAAAAGCTTTTTATCCCTTGTAAAGTAGAGAAATGCCATATCTATATTTAAGCAATCCTTATACAACATACAACAACAATCAGAAAAACCAACTCCAAGTGAACTTAAAGCTTCTACACAATTTAAAGAAATTAAACTCGATCTACTCGAAAAATTAAACTCGTAATATCACAAAAACCAAATGGTGTTAGTAAGCAAAACCCAACAACCACCACAGCAACTGATATTAGACAATGAAAGAATTGAACACGTGGATTCGTACATCTACTTGGGAACAACAGTTAACTCAAATTGGGATCAAGCGAAGGAAATGCGTATAAGAGTAGAAAAGGCATGAGCATCGTTCACTAGCATGAAGCAAATTTTCACCTCTAAAAGCCTCACCCTACCTCTCAAAATTCGACTACTGAAATGTTATGTATTCCCGGTTTTGTTATATGGAATGGAGGCGTGGACAATGACCGCAACATTGATGAAAAAAGTAGAGGCCTTCGAAATGTGGGCTTACCGACGTATATTACGTATATCCTGGACTGATCACGTGACCAACGAAGAGGTACTACGCCAAATAGGTAAAGAGAGAGAGGTAGGAATAAGTATAAAGAAAAGAAAGTTGGAATACTTGGGTCACGTTATGAGACATAATAAATATAGAGTACTACAACTGATCGTTCAAGGGAAAATAGACAGCAGAAGGGGTCCAGGGAGGAGAAGACACTCGTGGCTCCAAAACTTGCGGCAATGGTTCGGATTATCATCTGCTGCACTATTCAGATCTGCCGTAAACAAAGTCAGAATAGCCATGTTGATTGCCAACGTTCGGAACGGACAAGGCACATGAAGAAGAAGAAAACTCGATCTATTTAACTTGAACCGGTGATACATTTTCAATTTGGTCCAAAAATACCTCTGCCCTCCAATAGTTTACACACTTATTGTCGAACCTAATCTAAATACAGATAAGTTCATAAACATTTTTTTTTATTTCTGATTTAAATATTTAGATTCTTTTAGCCATTTAGAATGAATTATTGAATTAATGTATGCCCTGGAATTAAAAAAGATAAACTATAATATCCTCAGAATCATATCTAATTTAAACTATTAGCGGCGGTCAAAAGTACGCGTTAATGAGCAACTTTCAGAGGAAATTGATATTGGATTTGGGGTGAGACAGCTATGCGTATTATCACCAATCTTTTTAAAACCGACTTAAAACAGATCCTAAACAAAGATGCTGGGGGTAAAACCGCTAGAATAAAGGTGAATAAAGTTTCGCGTTAATAACATTAGACATGCTGATGACACTGTCATCATAGCGGAAAATACTGAAGATTTTCAGAGACTGTTGGCTAGAATAGCGAAATAAGAACAAACATATGGTCTAACAATGAAACTCAAAAATATGAAATTTATAATATCAAAAATTTGAACAAACAATGAGAATCTTCTCCTAAACAGAACCAATATTGAACGAGTAGAAAAATCTGCGCGACTAAATTTAGAAAAATAAAATTAGGATGGAAGAGGCTTACATTAAAATAAATTTTAAATAATATTTGTTATTATTTTTTCTGTTTCAAGTAACTATTTTGGTTACATTGAGTGTTTTTCCATAAATTTGGTGGACATAACGTGATTGTTCCCTGATTATTTTGATTGTGGCAATGGTTTAAATTGCAGTAACAATTTTACTACACAAGAAAGGAGACAAAGCGCACCTAGAAAACTATAGATCAATCAGCTTATTGAACCACATTTATAAAATGTTTACCCGAATAATTACGACAAGACTAGAAAAAAAGTTGGATTTCTACCAGCTCCGAGAACAAGCTGGCTTCCGCTCAAAATTTGGACCAAACGATCAGCTACAAACAGTAAAAACCTTAATATAAAAATCGATAGAAGATAACAGATCACTGGTAATTATCTTCGTAGACTTTCACAAAGCCTTCGATACCGTGGAATTAGACAGCATTATAACTGCTCTGAACAATAGTAGAATATACTTTGATCAAATAAAAGGCATATATCGAGCACAGTTTATTTTAATCTTGCCCAAGTACTTTCGATCACTAGATCATCTTCAGGGGCATTTCGTCAATTGCGGCCTATCCAACAAGAACAAAATGTCATAAACATATATTTGTACATCACACTACACTACAAAAGGAGAAACAAACACTTTAAAATTATTGAAGAATAGCTACATTGCGTGCAGAAGCCGGAGACAGAATGATTCTTTCTGTGTTGAGTACAGAATAACAAGCTATGATAATTCTGTATTAAGAAGAGTGTATGCGACGTCTTAAATCATAGTTTATTATTGATCAATATTTTAATTTTGGATAAAAAAATACTCCTACTTAAACTGTTTTACTTACATTACGTGATACGTATTACTATGACTGAAGTCAACCAGCTCATAAGCTAACGTCTAAAGGTGGGAAATTTTCGATAATTCTAATGTAATATAAAGTAAATTATAGGTTAATATCGATAATTTCTCACCTCTACTACTTTCATCTCTTTTTATTTCACAACGTATTATGTTTTCTATCTTTTGCGTTATTTTGCCGGTTCTTAAGGCACTCATCCCTGTATAAGCCATTTAAAATAAAATATATAACAAAAAATATATAAAAATATATGAAATAAAAAATAAACAATAATACATTAACAATAAATATACATTGAATCAAAAAATGTTTTCTTTTATATTTGACTTTAATTTATACTATTTTCTTAAGACATTCCCCTTTAATTAGCAATATCTCAGTCAAAATCAACATTTATATAACAAGGGCTATTTTCCGCCTGACCCCTTCATATGTTATCCCGCTTTCTGTTATACATCCATATCCTGAACGAATATATTTGTTAATTCCCCAATTATAAGGATGCGTAACTTAATAAATTACTTCCAATTGCGATATTATTTCGAATCTATTCAAACGATTATCAAATGTTATAGGGATAATAGCTTCTTGTAACATATCACAATTCTGTATAATATGAAACATGTAATGTAAGTTTTCTTTTTAGTTCTAAATGTTGCTAGTTATTTAATTTTATTATACTTATTATAAAATATATTTTTTGTTTAGGTATTATATATGGTTAGGTGTATTAGGTATAAGCCTTTTAGTAGTAAAGGCAATAATTATGACGAATTCATGCAAAAGTTTTCCCAAATATTGCATATAACTACAAAATCATCAGTGGCTCAGTACGCGTGGTATATTAGCGGCCAAAAACATAGATGTTAATACTATCAAGTTCAGAATGAAATAGCTGGCGAAACGACAACATATTAAGTCCATCGATACTGTAGTGAATCAAGACAAAGTTGTCAACCATCCCATGCATCCTTCAATTTGCTTGATTTGCCAGGCAGCCACCCACCGTACGTTGAAAATTGGCATACCCATTATTCTTCTTCGAAACGTAAATTAACCACAACTTTGCAATGGAACCAGACTCTTAGTCATAATAAACAATGTTATCGAGTCAACACTTTTAACTGAAAACTTCAAAGGTGAAGACGTACTGTTGCCACGTATCCCAATGATCCTGACATATGTGCCATTCAAATTCAAACCTCAAAACTTTGGTCCGACAGCAGGGAGAAGACCATCAGATTATGGTTAAAGAACTCTGCAGAGGAGGCATCGAAACGACTAAGGCTGCCCCCTCCTCAACCGAGGAGGAAATGGACACCTAAAAGAACCGGAAGGACACCTAAGCCATGGATAATGACGTCGGAAAAAATAAGGTTATCATTATTCAATGCAACCTCCAACACAAAAAGGTGGCAACTGCGACACCATGCCCCACCAGGATAACACAGAGGATGTAATAGCACTAACTCAAGAACCTTGGATAAGTTAGACCAAAATAACTGGTTTTAGCAATCTAAACGGTCAAATTTTCAGCTTACCAAGCAATCAACAACCGAGAACAGCAATATAGCGCTCAGCTGGTGCAAACCTTAATGTAGGAATGCGACAATTGAGCACTCCTTTCTGGCGGGGAGAGCTGGATCCGCTACTCTGCTACCGGCAGACTGTGACTTAATTAAACCAAAGTTTGTCTTTGACAAATCCTGCAAAATAAAAAAAAAACAGTATAGGAAGACAAACGTGGAAATGCGTATTGCGTATACACCGATAGCTCCATAATGGAAGAAGACTCAGGATGCGGAATATACCACAGATCAAAGAACCTAAGAATAAAGTGCGGTATTGGCAAAAATGCCAGCGTAGTTCGGACAGAACTACTGGAGTCTCCATAGCCGCAAAAGAGATAACCCAAAAAGTTATAGCCAAAGAAACTATAATATTCTGCACAGATAACAGACAAGCGCGACTAACCTTGAATAGATCACGTGTCACATCAGGGTTAGCAATGGAATGTCACGAGTCACTAACTCAAGCTTCAGATGGTAATACCATCATCCTGAGATGGGTTAAAGGACACAATAGGAATAGAGGCAACCACATTGCTGACCAATTGGCTAGGAAGGCGGCAGGCCTAAGACTCTTAGGACCTGGGGATCTTTTCATTTGGTCACCTACAACAATCGCTAAATTGTCAAATGTCACTCCCATACGCAAATTGCGAAAAGATGGCAAGAAGAGTAAGGATGTAGACTTGCCAGGGAAACACTAAGTAACCTTGAAAAATCAGCATCAAAGAAGTACTTGGAAATGACCAGGAAAAACCTACCCTTGACAGTTGGTTTTTTAACTGTTTATTGTCCACTAAGCAAACACCTTCACACACTGGAGCTAGTAGACACACCTCTATGCAGGAAGTGTGAACGAGAAGACGAAACTGTAGAACATGTCCTATGTGAATGCCCGGAGTTATCGTTAATACGAGAGGACGCTTTCGACGAGTCCTGACCCTGGTCATTTACTACCCACCTAAGGAAGATGTCCCCTGGTGACTTGTCCACATTCCTAGAAAGGACCAGATGGAGAATGAGCTAAGGACGACAGCTTCCTGGAAGGATGCACAATGGATCAATTGTGGCCCAAGTGCTATGGAACTTTACTCGCCTTCCTTACTCTACAGATACAGAAAGGTTAATTAATCATCTTATTAATTATTTGCTTTGTTTTTTCTTAAATTTTGCCGTCGCAAAATATGACTATTATTTTTAAATATTTGTAGATGAACATATTGTTTAACATTTTATTTATTGAACTTTTAACTTAAAACTTTATTTAATTAAAAACTAAAATGTTAATTAAATAAATAATTGCATATTTTTTTAAAATTAAATGTGTATTCATTTGATTAACTTTTACAAATTCTTTCAGTGAATAAACTGGTGAATTTATACAGTTCCAAATTTCATTATATATAAATTGGTTTTTCAAACGTATAGTTTTTAGATTAAACTCAACTGGAATATTTTTTACGTATTGACTTTCATCCCGTACGTACAAATTCAGCTTGATTTTAGTAAATTTATTATATTTCTTAATAATACATAGACAATTTTTTATTTCACTAATATATATTTCTATAATTACCAAACTAAATTCGAACATGAATATTGATAATTTATTTTTTATTAACTGATCATTATTAGTGAATGCATTAACAAAAAGGATGAACGTCAACTACAGGTGTCTTTTACACCTAGACATTTTCCTAGATAAAATTTTACAGTTCTTACGTGATATTTTAATGGTAGTATGGAAAGGGAGAAAGTTTTTAGATCCAATATCGCTCAACATAATCATGGAACAACGAGAAAGTAGATTAATCATATTAAAATTATAAATTTTTGGAATGCAGCAGTGTCGGCTTTAAAATTTTTTGGGTAAATTAAAATTCAGACAAATATTTATTACAAAATAACAGCAGGACAGAACATATTATGATATGGACAAAAAATATCTGGATAAAAATAACAATACTGCAGTCTGCTTTAAAATCTGTATCAAATCAAAATAATGCTGATACAATAAAGGAAATAATTGACAAATCATGTTGCCTATGTGAGTCCATTTCAAATAGATAAGAAGAAATAAGAATAAGACCTACTCACAATCAATTTATTCTACCACCAACGATCGGTTTCACATACTATAATTTGCTATGCATCTTCCAGTCAACGGTACATGGTAAACTAAATGCTGAAAATATAATAACCCGTATTAGGGAACTGCCTGGTACACAATATACAGCAATGATGCCAACATTATATGTGTGTGATTATTAATATGACTTTAACATTGATTAAATTAAACAAAAGAAAACTTAAGTGAAACAACAATTTAGTAAAATTGAAATTAAATAAATAAATATTATTTACAGCCCGATACAAGGATTATTATTAAATGTTTGAGAAAACATAGTTAAAAAACTGTTATGGTAAACTGGTGACAGGTGATCAAACTGTCACCAGTACATTTTATATTTGAGAATTTTTTTTAGCGTAGAGTTACTTGAAAAATCAATTTTTTTCGTGTTTTTTCCATAGGAGGGGTATTTTAGGATGAAACCAAGGGCAGGAGTAGCAAACTTTTTTAAATATTTTTTGTGGTCCCATAATTGACATTCTCAGCAAAATTCAGCTTGTTTGTATGATTTTTAGAGATTTCAGTGGCATTTTCGTCTCTTGCAACTGGAGCATGAAAGAAAACTAAAATAGATTTGGTTTGGTCACTAATGCCAAAGTACCTTAAAGTTGAGCAAGCAATACTGGCACAACTACAGACGATGTTTTAGAGTAAAGGCCAAATAAGATGATAAGAGAAGCCAAAAGTCAAACTAACTAACTGATAACTAAAATCTCCTATTATATTTTTTGTGGTGAAAAAAGTAACAAACTCGCCCCCGCCAAAACTACCCTTGTTGAAACTATTCGTTGGTCATTTACAATTTACTTCACCTATTTACAAACTTATATTCTAGAAGTTTAGACTGGTTTGGAAGGTTTATTTTTGAAATAATCCAAGTTAAAGTGACGACACCATTTTCAGTATTTATCACAAAACCCTCTTTTTTTTAAATAACTCAACAACTAAAAAAGATAGAGAAAACAGCTTTTATACTGAAAATTTTGATTTTTTTTATTTCTATAGACTAAAAATTAAACAAGATTAAATAGTTTAAAAGTTGTATTCGCTTGCTTTTAGCACCATCTTCTAGCCCTTTCAATGTAACGCTTTTTAAAACAAAACGCTTGAACATATTTTAATATACACCACACTGTAGCTTTTGGAATCAACTACTAGCTGATTGTTCGACGTACGCGTTAGCTTAAAAACAAAAGAAGTTATGAGTAATTAATCAAACAATTTTTTTTTTAATAAATAGTATAAACTTACACATTGAAAGCAGTAACTAGGACCGGTCCGTATTTTTCCCTATTTGGAAGACAGAGCACGTGTTTAGTATATTTTTTTAATTTATAAAAATCAGTGCATTGTTGTGTTTATTGTTGTTATACAAAAAATTGATTAGTTGAAATAAATATTTTAATATTAATTAGTATATTCAAATTAATCGAAAAAAAAAGATCTTAGTCAACACGTAGGTATATGTATTTTACAGTAATAGCACTGAAGTGGTATATATTTTGAAAGCTAGTAGGTACTGTGCAATATGATTATATGAAGCTGTCAAATTAAATACATAGAAAAATGTCGAAGACTTGAAAAAGTATCATGAGCAGAAATGCGATATAATTCCTTATTTAAGGCTATCGCCAAAAGCGGTGCCATCAAACTATCATTCCTTGTTCTCACTGCGGATGCCCTAAATGAATACATCAAGAGAACTTATTACCAAATAGAAGTGTGACTTGACAACAAAAAAAGCCTTCACCAGAAGAACTTCATAAACATGAGTTTTTTTAATTGTAAAAAGTTTGTGGTGCATCATGCAGCTGCCGAAAAGTTGAGTTTTTTTCAATTTAACTTGTTTTGATTATTAAGGAGAAAATTGTTACGATATTGCTTAAATTATAGAAGAAGCAGAGGAAGAGATTGATAGTGACGTTAGTATTCACGATAATTTTTTTAGGAGTACAATAAATTATTGACACACGTAGATGTTGAAGTACAGGGTAAGTTGAGTTTAACTACAAATTTTTATGCAAATTTATACACATCCATATGGCGATTATGCATTATCAGAGGCTTCTTATGGGCGCAATATTACAACTAAGGATTGACACCTTACAATACAAAATTAATTTCCTTTAAATAATATTAATTATATTAATTATATTGCAATGTAATATCAATTTAATTAAAAATGTCAGTAAAATAATTTATAATATAATATATAATATTTTATATTTATATTTTATATAATATATAATTTTTATTTATTTAATTTCAATTTTACTTGATTGTTTCACTTAAGTTTTATTTTGTTTTATCTAATCAATTTTAAAGTCATATTAATAATCACACACATATAATGTTGGCATAATTGCTGTATATTCTGTACCAGGCAGTTCCCTAATACGAGTTATTATATTTTCAGCATTTAGTTTACCATGTACCGTTGACCTGAAGATGCATAGCAAATTAAAGTATGCAAAATCAATCGTTGGTGGTAGAATAAATTGATTGTGAGTAGGTCTTATTTTAATTTACCCAAAAAATTTTATAGCCGACACTGCTGCATTCCAAAGATTTATAACGTCTTTAATATGATTAATCTAACTTCTCGTTCTTCATTGATTATGTTGAATTATTGAATTTGTAAGTAAGTATTATTAATAATATATATTATATATATTATAATATATTATTCTTTTTAGTTTAATTTTAGTCATAATAAAGGGTGTTTAAATGATTTTCACATTCATAAAATTAGAGAATAATATTTCAGAGTATCAAATAATCTTTGTCTGGCATATTTTAGCGATGTTCCTAATATCTGTTTTAAGTTTTAATTTTAGCTTATATAAATTTGGACAATAAAGGTTAGTTTTCACCCTAAAATTAATTAGCACATATCGGCTTTGGGTATATTTTGAAGTGAAGGGTGTATTGAGCTTACCATACTTTTTTTATGCAAATCGATGCATGTAAAAAATATTCTATGGAGTGTTTCTACCGTCATATCCTGGACTACAATCATTACACAAGATTTTAGTAGTCAAATATATTCAAAAAACAATACTCAGTTTATGGTTAACATTATTTTATAAAACGTGTTATACTGCAAATGATAAATTGTGTAACTGTATTTCGTAAGTTATAATGTAATTAATTACAGTGATAATGTAGAGTTAATTACAAATAAACTATTTATTGTTTTGAGAAGAAAATACATTTTATAATTGGAAAGTATACCCACATTATACAGTATCAGAATTGTACAAATACTAAAACGAAATTCATTTTATAATAAGCTGTAAATTTGGTAGATATTATTAAAGTAGGCTAAAACCTATATTATTATAACATCAATTTGTGAGAAAGGTTTTGAAATTTATATGTGGCTTCCCAATTTTAAGTATATTATTAGGATAAAATATATATATATATATATATATATATATATATATATATATATATATATATATATATATATATATATATAAGTAAACATTAAATATTGGGTTTGCAGCAATAAAATATGAAAATAAATAATTGTTAGCGTTAGTATAATTAATTAAAAAATTCACTACTTACAAACTTAATGAGGTTGTATCATCGATGATGTATTGTAATGTTGATAAAATTTATCACAGTCTCTCATCTTTTTTCAATATACAAATCCTATTTTTATGTTTAAAATTTAAAAATTACTGTACATCCACAACACTTAATTATTCTAAACACATACATGACATTATTATTGTTAATTTTACTCTATCGTCATTGGTTTTTGTCAAAACAATCCAGTGGTTTTTATTCTTGGTTTTTCAAAAATCTTCGTGTTATAAATTTAAAAATATTAGTATTGACAAGTGAAAATCCCACTCCTTCAATATCAAGCAACTGGCAGTACAGCAAATTATAGGTCTATCATTAGGTGTATCGTGGCAATATAAATTATTTTATATTTATTAATATCATACATGAGTGAAATTTTAACCTGTCTGTGTTTCGACACATAGCTTATTCAATTAACCTAAAAAAACAAGCTCATAATTATAAAAACGTTACAATTGATTGTGATTTTGTTTTGTATGACCGCAGTGTCTGTGTGTATACAAAAATTACTAACTTTTCAAAAAACAAAAAGCAATATTTGTAAAATAAAAATTCCTTTAAATGTCAATTGATAAATTGTTGTTTGTGTTATTGTTGCATTTATTTAGTAGTAACAAATAGGAGACCATTTCATTTAGATGACCAATATCCGTTCTATGAATAATTGCATTGTTATTTTGGCAAATGTAGGTAATTTCAAGAAAAAGTCTTTTGGTGATGTTACTTTCCTTTTCTACTACATTGATGCTATTATAATCTATCTGATGCTCATTTTTAAATGCATGTTCACCCAATGCAATTCTTTCAGGATGCAGTCTATTATCAGACTTGTGGGATGTAATGCGGTCTTTAAGGCATCTTGATGTTTGACCACAGTATACTTGTTCACTTGGTCCGTTAAAGACAAGAGTGCGGATTGGTCTTTAAGTTTAGAAAAAACATTGTTAACTGTTAGTACCGTTTTATGTGCAATTTTGATATTATTAATTGATGAAAAAATTCTACTTAGTTTCTGTCCAATTTCCTTAATGTATGAAAGAGATACATATCTAATTGTAGTTTGTTTTTGTAAAGGATCTACAGGTCCAATTCTATCTTGTGATACAGACAGATTTTCCTCGTTTCTTAAATGACTAGTTAAATTTTGTGGAGTGTTAAACAAAATTTTCTTTAGTAGTATACTTGAGTATGAGTTTCCAATGAATAGGTTATGAAGGATTTTTAGATTTTTTGTATGGAAAGCGGTATCGCTGATTTTAAGGACACGATTTTTCATTTCTTTAACCAAATTAAGTTTCATTGAATATTTATGGTATGACCAATAATTGAAATATCTGCCTGAACTGAGAGGTTTTCTATACCAATATTTTTCTTGAAATGGCCTACATTTGCCAAAATAACAATGCAATGAATCATAGAACGGATATTGGTCATCTAAATGAAATGTTCTCCTATTTTTTACTACTAGATAAATGCAACAATAACACAAACAATTATTTATCAATTGACATTTAAAGGAATTTTTGTGTTTTTTGTTTTTTTAAAAGTTAGTAATTTTTGTATACACACAGATACTGGGGTCATACAAAACAAAATCACAATCAATTGTAACGTTTTTATAATTATGAGCTTGTTTTTTAGGATAATTGAATAAGCTATGTGTAGAAACACAGACAGGTTAAAATGTCACTACTGTATGATATTAATAAATATAAAACAATTTATATTGCCACGATACACCTAATGATAGGCCTATAATTTGTTGTACTGCCAGTTGCTTGATATTGGAGGAGTGGGATTTTCACTTGTCAATACTAATATTTTTAAATTTATAACACGAAGATTTTTGAAAAACCAAGAATGAAAACCACTGACGATAGAGTAAAATTAACAATAATAATGTCATGTATGTGTTTAGAATAATTAAGTGTTGTGGATGTACAGTAATTTTTAAGTTTTAAACATAAAAATAGGTTTTGTATATTGAAAAAAGATGAGAGACTGTGATAAATTTTATCAACATTACAATACATCATCGATGATACAACCTCATTAAGTTTGTAAGTAGAGTGAATTTTTTAATTAAATATACCAACGCTAACAATTTATTCATCACATTTGTAGCTCCCTGATGAAGGACATAACCAATGTCCGAAAGCTTGGAATAAAAATTTAAAAGAGTACACGTTTCATTTTTTATTGCTGCAAACCCAATATTTAATGTTTACTTCCTTACGTTGGCAGCAAATACTTCTGGTTCATTATATATATATATATATATATATATATATATATATATATATATTGTTATGATGTGTTTTTTGTTTGAATGATGAGCAATGAGTAATTTTAATAATATATAGGGTTTTTATCGCGGTTCTCAAAGAATTAGCTTGTAAGTACTTTTTTAAATTATCTTTATTATAACTATTATGAAACACACATATATATCTAACTTAGCCAATGTAAATTTAAAATAAACTATCTTTAAATTGATATTCTTATAAAACTAATTAAATTCTATAGACAATGTAAAATTTAAACAAACTATCTTCAAAATTGAAATTGTTATGACACTAACTAAATTATATTAACAAAATTTTGTACCTTTCTTTCACTGAATGCCTAAATGAACTGTTTTCCACTATATAGATTCTAATCACCACTGAATGTCTTCGTACTTCAGTTATCCTTGTTTTTTGTGAAATTATTTTTTTCAATTATCAGCTTCTACCAATTTAAGATATAGTTTTCTTCACCAGCATTTATACACCACCAACCAAACCAGCAAACACCATTTATATTTATTCTTCTTTTCAATATACCAATATCCAATTATTATAAGTTGATTTATACTAATCTCCAATCATAATATAATTTTAATTCCTTCCAATGTCCATCCAATATTCTTCTAATATACTTTTATAATCTTCAATAATTATTTGTGTATAATTATAAATGTGCATTAAATATATGCATAATTTTTAATCTTCATTTAACTCACTATATTAAACAATTGGACTATCTCCAACTAACTTTCATATTTCTTATAAAACTGCTTGACTGACTTACTAAAACTGTGAACAATTGACTTCACTAATTAATTGTGTCTATCTTCTACTAACTTTCATAATAAACTGCTTGACTTCTGACTAAAAACTTCTAAAAACTGCCATCTTGAATCCAAATCACGGGTATTTATATGTTTTTGGATTTCTAGAACCATCTCGTAAGATATCATGTTCTATTCAGTTCTATTTAATACATGTCTGAATTTTCTGGAACAAACCATTTCGCAAACATGGCCATCTCCGGAGATCCAGAGAATTCCATTCTTTTCTATTAATAATTTTGTTGACATTTAGGCTTTTCAGATCAGAATATATAATTAAATTAGTAACTAACACTCTAATTTAATAAAATACACATTTCAAACAATATATTATATAACCCCACTTTATATTCCCTTATGATTAATTTCTATCTGTCAAATTACTCCGAGAGTATTTTTGGTTGCCTATGCACATGGCTCACTTATATATATTTACAATATTAAAATACAACTTTTTACAATTATTATATGCTAATTTCTTAAAATGCCCTCACATAAATATATTTTTATAAAATTCTCTAGTATATAACTTATTTAAAATAATCAAATACTTTTTTATATCTAATATTATGTAGTATATAACTTATAAATTATTTTCTATAAACCCCAATCGTTACAATATATATATATATATATATATATATATATATATATATATATATATATATATATATATATATATATATATATATATATATACAAAAATGTAAAAAAATTTAAAAGACAGAGAAAAGGAAGAATATCCCAAACTTATATAAAAAATTGTTCTTTCTATATGTAAATAAAAAAATATTAGATAATATTAAATCTAATATAAGTATGTAAAATAATCAAATTTGTTTCGATAGCAAAAGTCATGAGGAAAACCGCCTACCTGTTTCTCAACGGTTTTAATAAACAAAATATAAGGGGATTACGGTGTGGTATTGTTTTATTGTGCCTCGTATTGATTTTAAAAACTTGGAAAATTTGTATAAAACTAATTGTGCAGGTTCCATTGTTGGATTTGTCTATCCAAAACAACAATGAGAAATTTGAGTGATTTCTAAAGAATTCGGGAAGTTTGGATGTTTTCAAAAGACCAAAATATGATTAGTTGAAACGAAAGTGTGGAAGGAGACTTTGGATTGCCGAAAAGAGGATGATCTGTTGCTGACCTTAGAAGGAATAGCATCGGATCCTGAGAAGTGATTTTAGTACTGGTAGTTGTTAGTAGTTAACAATAATATTGCTGATTCTAAAAGGGTCTAACATACATTAATAACGAAAATATAAACGAAATTATAAGCAAAGCAGTCAACTTAATCACAAATTATACTCAAAAAATACGTAAATATGCAGGTCACCAGAAAAATCAATATAATTATTATTTAGAAACAAACTAAAGCTGTCCTAGAAGGAAATACAAACCTACTAATTTCAATGGATATATATATATATATATATATATATATATATATATATATATATATATGCAACCAACTTTAGAATCTATGCTGTCAATTTTTATCGGTATAGGTGACTACAAGGTAATGTATAACTTACCACTTAAGGTAAAGGCAGGGGAGGAATTTTGTTAAAATTATTTGTACGGTATTTTTAACTTGGATATGTAATACAAAAATAATGACCTGCGACCTAATGCGGTACAAAAATATTGGTCCCAGTAGCAGGGACAATCTTTGATTTTCTGAAAATTTTGACCCTATTTTCAGCATATTAATACAGTAAGGCATTCATAATCATAACATAGTTTATTCTTCTTTAGGTGTTATCTCCGCTACGGAGGTTGGCAATCATCATGGCTATTTTAATTTTTAAGGCAGTAGCTCTAAATAGTTGTTTTGAGGTGCATCCAAACTATTCTCTCGGGTTCTTAGGCCATGAAAGTCGTCTTCTTCCGATGCTTTTTCTGCCATCCTTGCAATATGAGTCGCACGATGTCATACTTCTCGCCCCGCATCACATGTCTGAGATACTGTAGCTTATTTTCTTTAATTGTAAGTTCAACTTCCTTCTCTTGACCTATTCTTCTCAGTACTTCATTGTTCGTAACTCTATCTACCCAGGAAACCCTCATAATTCTTCTATAGGTCCATATTTCAAAGGCGTTAAGTCGTCTCATTGTGTCTAGATTTAACGTCCATGATTCCACTCCATAGTATAGTACACTGTATACGTAACATTTTGTTAGACGTACTTTGAGAGCTAATGTTAGATCTTTGCCACATAGGACCTTTTTCATTTTCATAAAATTAGAACGTGCTTTTTCGATTCTGACTTTGATTTCTGCAGTGTAGTCATTATTTTTTGTTATAAGTGTTTCTAGGTAAGTGTACTTTTTTACTCTTTCGATCTGCTGGACCTCTACTATGAAGATTTCGTTAGTATTATGGTTGTTTATACAAATTTTCATCAACTTCGGCTTTTTGATATTGAGCGAGAGTCCGTACTCCCTACTACACATTACTATTTTACTTATGAGTCTTTCCAGGTCTTGTAAACTATCGGCTAATATTACTGTATCATCAGCATATCTGATGTTGTTAACTAAGACTCCATTTACTCTTATGCCGACTGTTTCAGCTTCCAGAGTTTCTCGAATTACCTCTTCAGAATAAGCGTTAAATAATAGAGGTGATAGTATGCAGCCTTTCCTGACTCCTCTATTTATTTCCATTTCTTCAGATGTGTCTTTTTCAATTCGTACTATTGCTCGCTGATTGTAATATAGGTTTGTTATTAGCCGTAAATCTATTTCATCTAGGTTTTTATTTTTTAGAATTTCCATGAGTCGGTCATGTTTTACTTTATCAAACGCTTTATTGTAGTCTATAAAACAGACGTAAAGAGGACCGTTAACATCCAAACATCTCTGCGTCAGCACGTTGAATGAGAATATTGCCTCTCTGGTACCCATACCATTGCGGAACCCATATTGTGTGTCACTAATATCCAGCTCCAGTTTAGAGTGAATTCTGACGTGGATAATTTTCAACAGAATTTTCACACATAGTTTAGGATCGTTATTTAGATTACTTTTTTTGTAGTGCCTAACATATTGGCTGGTACAGTGGTGAGAAATCTAATGCGCACCCCTCTATTTTTAAGGTAGTAAAAATAAGGTGGTTTGAGCCAATATCAAACTTACTGATTTAAATTATGAAAGGGTTGCTGGTGTGAGCATATACTCATGAATGTTGAAAATAATTCTTCTATTTACAATCTGTAATAGATTTTATTAAGAATGGGCTTCCGGTTTCACTGTTTACAAACTTTTATAGCATCTTCAGGCCCTCAAAAAAACAAAGAATATCAGTACAATTCTTATCAATACATTCAATGTAACGTGATAATGTTATCTTTGTTAGATAGATTTTAACAATTTGCTTATTGAAAATGGCAAATAACCGAAATGTTTAAGCAATAAATAAGTATTTTTTTATAAAAGACCTACAAGATCAGGAAACACACACAAACTCTGCAGTTAATACTGTATACGAAGATACGAAGATTTAGATATTTAAAACGGACATTTGGCTTCATTTAGAGATGTTTTTCCAATGAAGACAAACAAAGCACTGATTTATTGCAATCTATGCAAACGATACGACGCGATACGAATTTAAGGGCCATATGTCAACCAAATTCCAATTCCTGTGAAGGTTTAAAACACAATTATTAACTTCTACGGGTGTCGTCCAACCAATTATTCAACGATCTGTGGACCAGTCTTTGCAGACTATCTTCATCTTAGGTTATCAATATTGTGTCGTCTGCGTAACAAAGTATTTTGATTTCTTTGTTTCCCATTCTGTATCCTCTTCCTTTGTTAACGGTTTTGATGATTTCATCCATGATCAAATTGAAGAGCATGGACTTAATGAATCCCCTTGTCTTATTCCGCTGCCTATTTCTACAGGTTCTGTAAGTTGTCCATCTATTCTGACTTTCATTTTGTTGTTTTGCTAGATGTTATCGATAGTTTTTATAATATTTAGATGAACTTCTCTATTATACAAAAGCTGGATTACATCTTTGAGTCTTACTCTGTCAAACGCTTTGTTTAGGTCAATCAAACACAGAAATGCTGGTCTATTATACTCTAGTGATTTCTCAGTAATTTGCTTTTTAACGAATATTGCATCTGTACACGATCTTCCACTACGAAAACCCTGTTGTTCATCTGCTAAACTTATCCTTTGATTTATTAGCACTTGTAAAATTTTTGTTGTAAGTTTTAGCGTAGTATTTAACAAGTTTATACCTCTGTAGTTTTCTGGCTGATTTTTATCTCCTTTTTTGAATAGTAGAATTAGTTCGCTCGTTCTTCATTCTTCAGGTATTTTATTGAGTTTTATAATTTTATTAATTAATGTTGGTAATTGTTCTGTCATTGCTGAACCACAATATTTCAGTAACTCGTTTGGTATCCCGTCTTTACCTGCTGCTTTTCTGTTCTTCAGGTTTTCAAGTATTTTCCGAACTTCCTGTACATTTATATTAAGTTCTTTAATTGTGGTAATTTTTGGTGTTTCCGGTTCTAGTGTCGTTTGTTGTTCCTCTGCATATAGCTTTTTTAAGTAGTCAATCCACGTATTCTTTTGTATGTGTTTTGGTTCTATTAGTTCCTTTAACTCCGTTCTTTGACCTCTTATGAAGCGCCATATTTCCTTTTGCAGACCGTAAAAATCATGTTCCATTTCTTTCGAAAAGCGTTCCCAGTGATCATTTTTTATTTTTCATACAAGCGCATGTGTTTCGTTTCTAACTGTCTTGTAATTATGGTATGCCTCTTGTGTTTTGGTTGACATGTATTTCAGGAATTTTTTTTCTTTTCTTTACATTTTTCCTTCACTTCTGTACAGAACCATGGAGTTCTTCGCCTTAAGAACGATTTATTTTTATTTATATTTCTTTCACCAAAAACTTCCCTGGCCTAACGTAACGTAACATTTGAGGAGCCTTATTTTTATTTCTAGGGTGAGGTCAAGGCTCTTGAACACAAGGCTCGTAGTCAAGAACGCACTTTTTGCCTTTCCGATGCGACATTTAATCTCTTAGGTATTGTACCACGACTCATTGATTTTGCAAAGGTGGTTGTAAAAATAATAAGTGTGCATGTCGTGCAAATGATAAAATTTGTAATTCAAAATGCCATGGTTGACTATCCGGTCAAAATAAAAATTATTAGTCTTTAAAAGTTGTTTTAAATACAAAATGTATTTAAAACATCATCATGGATAATTTTATCTATTTATCACCATTGTCCATTTGCTTCTGGCCACTGTCGTTATTGACCAATTATTTATGAAAACTCTAATTTTAAGTTATTTTTTTGGATAACATTGGATAATAGCTAATGTCATTGTCGTTAAAGGCCGGGCAAAAGAAGTCAGGAGACTTCAGGACAGACAGGAAAGTATCTTTCAATAAAGTCTTCCCAGGAACGCAATTCAAAATTATTGACAATATCATTATAATAACAAAAGAAAAATTTCTTTAATTTATTAATATTTTGTATTTTCCTAAGTGGAAATCAATATATCCGAAGTGGAAATCTAAATGTCAAAATAAACGTATTTTAAAGTAAAATGATGGCTTATTTCCAATAAAAATAGAAAATTGTATTAATATGGCACAAGAAAATAGCTTTAGAACAATATTATTCAGTATAATATATTATTATAATGTGATTAACCGATATAAAAAAAACAAAACTTATTTTACATGTTCTCTTAAACTATCAGGCTTAAGAAGAAATAATTCTGTAAGTAAAAAATTCAAAATATACTGATAGATGATATTTTCTTTCGACTAAAAGTTATTGCTGTAGTAAACTCTCGTCTTTCATGTTTATATTATGAAAATAGTTAATCATATCCTTAGGGAAAACTGTAGTAAAAAAAATCATCACGATATATTGATGTAAACCAAACACCGCTCCAATCAAACAATGTTTCAATGTCATTTTTTATAACTTTTTTTAATAAAAACTACATTATAAATATTAATCCTGGCTGAAAAGATGTGAAGAATAAAAAAAACACATTATGTAAGTTTGTAGTAAGTAATTTTTAACATTCCATTTTTTTTAGTATTACACTTTATGTCAAATTTATTTAATTAATGTAATTATTCATTTATGCCAAACTACAAACTAATTGGGATGTTTTCTAAAATTTTCATTGCGTTGCTATACTTAACACCGTATTAAATTTCGAAAAAAATATTGATAACAGAAATATTTCATCGATAATATGTATTATAGAAAATATATTCAAAATTTACCCTCTAAAATTTGGGAAAAGCTTTATATTTACTTAATGAATCGCGTTTTTATATCAAAATACGATTGGTTTTTGTAAGTCATTTAAACCAGAGTTTAAAACAATTTAAGTACAATTAGAATGTTTATTTATATCGAGTATTGATTTTTTGATTAAGCTGCCAGATTTACTTTTCAGTTATATCTCTGCTCTGTTGTCATGACACATTTCCTATAACTAAGGGGATTTTATTATGTTACTCTTAGTTTTAAATTAAGCATGAGTAGAATAAAATCTAATTTTCTTTCTTGCTTAAAATGAGTTAGAAAAATCTATAGAAATGCAATAACTTAACAATTAGAAAGAAGTAAACAGCTGGATGTTATTATCTTTATAATGTGAACTAGAACGAGTTGCAGATGGGTGTAAATTACTTTAAGCAGTACGACTCGGATAAAGCGGGAAATAAAAATAGAATTATCGATTACAAAAAATGATTTTTTTTTATATCTCTTTTCTACTGCCACAAAACAAAACTATAAAATAAAATTGCTTGTTTGCCCAAAATAAAACGCGTTAAACAAAAATATACAGTAGTATTGTACAGGATAATGATTGATACTTGGAAATTTCGAGTTTTAGCAATGTCTAAACGGCAGTGGTTTTGTTTTTAACTTACAAAAATTTGATGTCTTAAAGTTTTTTTTTTATTTAGAAAAAACATATAATCCACATCAACCACGAAGGGTTATTAGTGGAGTAACGTACACAAAAGTTCATTTTATTTACATTAAATAGATGTATATAAACGTAAATCTTTTAAATAATTTATTACATGGTCAGTGTTTATGGTTAAAGTGGTTTTGATGTCATCTGAGATTCCATATTTTCTTCATGTTTCTTCTTGGTACTGGCAGTCAATCAGATTATGCTTCACCGTCAATGGGAGAGAACAGTTTCTGCAGGTTGGAGAAGGTTCTTTGTTAATTAAGAATCTATGGGTCAGTGCAGTGTGTCCAATTCTTAGTTGGTTAATTATTACTTGATCCCTTCTATTGGATGGATTATTCAAGATGGTCTTCACAAGGGGATAAATCTCATATAGTTTGGTTCCTGAATCTTTCCAGTAGTCTTGCCATATGTTCATACAGTAGTCTTTAATTAGGTTTTTGAGATCGGAATATGGTAATTTATTGTTTAGGTTGTTTATTGTGAGTTTATTCGACTTGTGTTTGCTAGGTTGTCCACTTTCTTATTTCCAGCTATTCCTATATGCGACGGTACCCAGATAAATGCTACTTCTTTTCGAGTTGATTGAATTACATTTATCTCATTTTTTATAGCCCGAAATATTGGATTTGTAAGGTATATTTGTTTTACACCTAATAGAGCATTTAATGAGTCAGTGATAATGACACATTTATTCTCACTACGCGTTTTGAAGAAAATGAAGGCTTCCAAAATGGCTGTGGTCTCGCCTGTGAGGATGCAGCAGTTTGTAGGTATGGATATAGTGTGAGTAGTGTATTTACAGTAGTATGCAGCAGCATGTCCGTCATGAGCATTAGAGGCATCACTGAAAATTTGAAGATGATTAGGATAATGAGATATCACTTCGGAGTACAAGTGTTTAATGAAATTCGGATTTGTAGTTGATTTGGGGTATTTTGTGAGGGTTAAATCAATGGTAAGTGGTTGGATTATCCATGGAGGAAAATTTACACTGACTTGTAGAGATCGATTTAACTTATACATATCAAAGTTAGAAGATTTTATTTGTTCTATAAGGGGAGTACTATTTTTTAGTTGGTTTTGTAGAACCAATATTCGGATGGCAAATTTGGGAGAAAACTGGATGTTGTTTCTGTGCTGATATTTTCCCTATATAGTTTAGGGATAGTTGTTGGCGTCTAATATATAGAGGTGGTTCTCTCGCTAAAACTTGTAAGCTACTAATAGGACTAGTTCTGAAGACACCCAGTGCTAATCTCAAAGCTGTAGATTGTATGCTATTTAGTTTTTTTAAAGCAGTTTTGCTTGCAGCACCGTAAGATATGCAACCGTAATCTAATTTACTTCTAATAAGTGATTTGTAAAGGTTAATTAATGTTTTACAGTCGGCACCCCAAAATTTATTAGATAATATTTTAAGTATGTTTAACCGGTTTTGGCATGCTTGTTGTAATTTATTAATATGCACATTCCAATTTAATTTTTTATCGAAAGTTAGGATTAAAAAACTTACTTCTGTTGACTGTTTTATAGGTAAATCATTTAATCTTAAATTAATTGTATGGTGAGTGTTATTTTTAATAAAAATTACGTATTGAGTTTTTTCTGCAGAAAAATTGAATCCGGTTTGTAATGCCCAATTTTGAAGTCGATTTAACATAAGTTGTAATATATTTGTTGCTGAAACTAGGTTATTAGATTTGGTGTAAATAACAATATCATCCGCGTAAATGCTAGCTTTAATAGGAGCTCTAATTACATTAATGATGCTATTAAAAGCCTCTAAAAATAGGGTTGGACTTAAAAGGATCCTTGAGGGATTCCATTATCTAGCATTTTTGGAGAACTTATGATTCCATTTATTCTAACTTGTATAAAACGATTACTTATGAAATTTTTTATAAAAGCAAGCATGTTACCTTGAATTCCATAATTATTAAGTGTTGCTAATATAGAGTGTTTCCATGTCCTATTAAAAGCCTGGGTTATGTCAAAGAATATTGCAATCAACTTCTGTTTGTTTGCAAAGGCTTCATTGATTGAGGTTTGCAGTGAAATATGATTATCTAATGTAGACCGTCCCTTGCGAAAACCACTCTGAAATGGGGTAAGGAGATCTTTTGTTTCTAAATACCATGTTAGACGGAGATTTAGAATTTTTTCCAGTACTTTGCACATGCTGCATGTGAGAGAAATAGGACGGTACGATGAGGGTATATCTTTGGGCTTATTGGGTTTAATAATGAGAATAGTTATTGCCTGAGACCAGAGTTTTGGAAATTTATGATTTAAAAAACAGGTATTGAATAAATCAAACAATATGTCTTAAAGTTTATTAACAGAATTATTGTAACTGTTACTGACTAATCATTACCTTTTAGTGTTCAATTACTTTGTGTAAATACTATATTTTAACAAACTTTTAATTAACGCAGTTAAATAACAGTGGTGGTGTGTGTTAGTTTAACATCAATTTGACAAACAGAAGCTTTTACTAAGAACACTATCATTAAATCCACCACAAACAAATCATATAAATTATCACTTCCCTGTGTCAGTAATGCGTATGTAAAACTCCTGATAACTAGGGGTAAATTGAACTAATTTATACGGGGAGTATTTAGGAGGATTAAAATAACTTACACCACACTTTCTTCAGAAGTTTATTGGACAGAGAAAGATACACAAAATCAAATTAACATGGAGTACAAACGACATTACAGGTTTTATGTCCCAGATTCGATACTCGCTGGAAATTCATGTGCAATGCGTGCAAGAGAATCAGGTGTAATAAGATTATTGAAATAGCTACGATGTACAAGTCAGATCAATGGCAGCAAGTAGACCTATCTCGTTTTTTATAATAGTTACTGGTCAAGGACTATTATAAAGTCAATATTTTAGAATATATTTTAATAATCTCGACCTTCCTTTTTGTACCCTTGGCAGAATATTGATGCTGGAAAAGTCTCGTTCTTCATTTAGTGTTTCTTTATAAAATAACTTAAAGGGTTCGTCTCACTTGCACCTAAGCCACTGTACTAACTAAGTCACTTTTTCTTGTTTGACTACTGAGGTTGTAGGCACTTTTAAAATCATCGCTAACCATCTGTAAAGTGAAACGATTTATGTCTTTGTAACCTTATTATGATAGAATATCAGTCGTTTGGGACATAAATTGCCTTTCATCTGAAGTAAGCCTCTTGATCCAAAGTCTGCATCGTTGAGTAGGTAGGAATGACCAATCACCATAAACTTTAGATCAATTGTGTTTGCCTAATTTTTATTACTAAGTACTATTTTAATAAGGATTAAGCAACATTCTGGTTCCTATTTTGTTCGATGCAGGTATCGCCGTAGGCAACAATATGCTTGAATTAAGATGCACGTGATTGATTGTGCTGAACTATATAAAATGCGATTTCCTGCAAACCTCTAGAGGCAAGCATCTCATCCCACCCATACATGAAGTATAAACCAGTTGAGAGTTCGTGACCGCCGAGGTTGTAAATGTACATATTTCGTTTATAGTACGCTGTAGACATACTGAGCTTGACAAAAGCGAGAGCTTTTTCTAGGTCAAACGTAAAAGAGTCATAGGAATTTTTCTTTATCAGACTTCTTTGAAGTTCGAGCTCGCTCTTCTTGTCGTATATTTAGTGTATGTCGTTGCCAAGATAGATTTTCTGATTTTATAGCTATCACATTTACTACAGGTGTCGTCTGTATGTGGTACATGAAAATGAAGATTAAATTTATTGTTAAATGACCTACGATAAATGTCGATAGAAACAGGAATGATATTTCTGTCGTAACAGGATTCCTTGTAAAACTTATACAAAGAAACATTAAATTGTGATGATAAATATTTACGGTTGAGATTTTTAGCTTTCGTGTAATATGACTGATATGCTAGAAAGCACTTGATGTGTTCTAGAACTATGTTCATGCGTTTTATAGTAACTTTTCTAATAGAAACGAGACGAGCTCTGCAATTAGATCAAGATTCGTTTCTATTTTGGAATTTTTAATAGCCCTCTGTATGCGGCCACCAGATATCTTACATGTATGAACAAAGAACTTTTTACAGACAGTGAGGGTTTGCCCTTGTGTTTGTATGTAACATTGATTACTAACCGACTTTGCAGGGCATAATTGATCTCTGGGACATCTTTACCTTTCAAAATGGTTTAACAGCATGAGTACGTGCTTCTTCTGATATTCGTTGGAAACATAATATTTCTTTTTGCAAAAACAGTCACTGATAGTAAAAACCTTTCCTTCTACCCTTTTATCAAGGTAAGTTGTGTAATGTTTGCCTGTATTTCTTGGTATAGCTTGTTTTTATACTACACTACCATTCATCTACCTTTTGCGAGTTGTTGTTAGCGACAACCGACAATATCTTTCAGACGTAATTTGACGTTTAAATGAAAAGTAAATACAGATTACCACCATTTTTCGTAAAAAAACAATGCGTGTACTAACCGTACAAATTTAGAACTAAAGTTTAAATCATAGACGTATAATACAAGATAAATTGATCGTTGCAATACCAGCCCGTTCCTACAGTGCGACAGAGAAAACTGACGCAAAGCAGTCCCTGCATCTCTTTCTAATTTGCCAGGTATATCGATGACTTAAATGACCAATAAGAAGGTCACGTGGTCGATAAATCCGACCCATTAGACAGAGGTGCAGGGACTGCTTTGCAGCAATCAGTCCATCTTGTATTATATGTTTATGGTTTAAATACAAATTTTGTGGGTATGTTACACTTTTCGTCAATATACGTAAATATAATGCCACTTACCTGTATTTTCTAAATCCGATGGGGGCCATTTGTCCAAGTAAGCACAAACGCTAGGTTCACTATTATTTTGACTTGACACACTGACAACGTCGTCAGTTATACTCAATAGTTAATAACAACATCCACAAAAACTGCCACTTGACTAATAGAAAGTGGCGTAAGTCAGACTAACATTACAATAATTTAGTTACGATATGAGTGGTTTCTATGAGTAATAAAGGGTCTTAAAAATATCAAAAGACCAGGTAACGATAACGTATACGGGGAAGTATTGAAAATGCTGTGCGACACAAACAGTCAATTTCTAGACTCACTCGTCAGACTCTTCAACAATATTTATAACAGCGGGGAGTTTCCTGAAGACTGGCTAGAGTCAACTTTTGTTGCCATACCGAAAAAACCAAAAGCAAAGTCTTGTGATCAACATCGGATGATAAGTCTAATTAACCACATTTCGAAGGCATACACCAAGGTTATTTACAACAGAATAAGCAAAAAATGCGAGGATAACATTGGAGATTCGCAGTTTAAGTTTCGGAATTCCCTTGGGACAAGAGAAGCACTTTTTAGTCTACAGGTACTCATCCAGCGCTGCAGAGATATGAACAAAGACGTGTACATATGCTTTATAGACTACGCAAAAGCATTCGATAACGTAAAGCACGAAAAGATAATTGAAGTTCTCCATAAGATCGGAGTCGACTACAGAGACATTCGAACAATAGCGAGTCTCTATTGGGGCCAAACAGCTAAAGTGAAAGTAGGATCTACATTGACCAATAAAATTGAGATCAAGAAAGGGGTACGACAGGGCTGTATCTTGTCTCCTATTGTCTTTAATATATACTCAGAAGAAGTATTTAAGACAGCGCTGGAGGAAAGCACAGAAGGCATAAAGATAAATGGAGAAATAATTAATAACATAAGGTATGCTGATGACACTGTGATTCTAGCAAGTAGCATGGAGGAACTGAGTGGCCTAATGAGTAAGATACAAAAAACAAGTGCACAATACGGACTCAGACTAAATATCACAAAAACCAAATGGATGTTAGTAAGCAAAACCCAACAACCACCACAGCAACTGATATTAGACAATGAAAGAATTGAACACGTGAGTTCGTACATCTACTTGGGAACAACAGTTAACTTAAATTGGGAATAAGCGAAGGAAATACGTATAAGAGTAGAAAAGGCAAGAGCATCGTTCACTAGCATGAAGCAAATTTTTACCTCTAAAAGCCTCACCCTACCTCTCAAAATTCGACTTCTGAAATGTTATGTATTCCCGGTTCTGTTATATGGAATGGAGGCGTGGACAATGACCGCAAAATTGATGAAAAAAGTAGAGGCCTTCGAAATGTGGGCTTACCGACGTATATTACGTATATCCTGGACTGAGCACGTGACCAACGAAGAGGTACTACGCCGGATAGGTAAAGAGAGAGAGGTAGGAATAAGTATAAAGAAAAGAAAGTTGGAATACTTGGGTCACGTTATGAGACATAATAAATATAGAGTACTACAACCGATCGTTCAAGGGAAAATAGACAGCAGAAGGGGTCCAGGGAGGAGAAGACACTCGTGGCTCCAAAACTTGCGGCAATGGTTCGGATTGTCATCTGCTGAACTATTCAGATCTGCCGTAAACAAAGTCAGAATAGCCATGTTGATTGCCAACGTTCGAAACGGACAAGGCACATGAAGAAGAAGATAAGTGGTTTCGCTTGCCGATCAAACCGATGCTGCCATCTATGAGACAAGAGAAGACTTTTGACCTACACCATTTTTCTTGCTAATAGATTTAAATATAGACAAAACGAATACGAGCATAACTTAGTAGAGGTAATGGATTTTGACAAGAGCTATGAGTCATGCCGATGCAGTACACAAGTTTACCTGTTATTTACAAGGTCATAGCTCTTGTCAAAATCCATTACGTATAATGTGTTTAATCTGAGTTTATTATAGTCAGTAATAACTGACCTACACCGCTTTTATTTTGACCATAATTGGCTTATGGTGACTTATTTTAGCCAGTGATTGATTCTGTAAAGTTATTAGTTTTTTTTTGTCAATGACATAAATTGTAAGACATAAATATAACCAGAGAATATAGACGCTCTTCGAATGTTACCGAAATGTACATCTGATCCCTATGTCAAGAAAATAGATATAAAATAATTCAGTTCATCGAAGGAAAAAATCAGGGAAACAGGTCAATAGGAAGAAGACAGAATTCCTGCCCAATGATCTACACCTATGGCTTGCCAAAATATGATCCGAAATCTTAAGTGTTAGGATTTCACGTTGAGCTATAGCCAATCGGCTAAAATTAATAAGCATCTTCGGATTTGCATTAGATAATTTCGTTTGTAGAGTAAAATGCAAACAAGGTGGAGTTGCAATTTATATAAAAGAAAATCTTATGTATTCTTCTCTTAATCTAAACGCATATAATATAGATCAAAGTTCATAGTTTTGTGCTTTGTATGTACCTTCAACAAAAATCAATGTAGGCGACCATTGTGAGTATGTACCTAATGTTTATTCAAAATCCAAAGCATAAACGTACCCTAGCCAGTACAAAGATGGAGGTTTTCTATTATATCAATAATAATCCTAATTTTTTGACGTTCTTTCTAACCTAAACCTATAAAAACTTAACATTAAAGCAATTTTTACTGAAAAAAGTACGACAAACGAATTGAGATTTTACACATTTAATCTTTCTCTTATTAAATACACTGCAGATACCACTAAGGATCCCGATATGTTCAAAGTATATAAACAACAAAAATTTGAATATAATCGGCCATTACAAAATGCTAAAAATTTAGCTTACTGTAATTTTATTACTAATTCCAATAATAAACCTAGAGACTGCTGGAACATACTAAATTTTGAAAGAAACAATACAAGATCCAGTTCGGTACAAGGTGATCTACCTCTAGATGAAACAAATCAATTTTTATTATTATTATTATTGGACACAATATAATTATATCCCTTCCCACTATTAATATCGAACACCTTTTACTCATTTTATTAATTTAATTCTCTCAACTGGAGTATTTCCGGAAGTAATACTCAAAAGTAATACCTATCTATAAAAAGGTGATTCCTCAAAAACTGAAAATTACAGAGCCATAAGCGCATTGTTCCGATTTCTAATTGTATTTCTATTTTAACTCTAATAATTATTTTAACAACTTACAAAATGAATGTGGCAATCGCACAGTACAATGTAGCAGACACCAGGCGGTAGTGTCTAAAGGTCATCTCTACGATTTTCTATTCGTAAAACATGGAGTTCCACAAGGTTCGTTCTTGGAACCTCTTTTGTTTATTATTTATGTCAACGATTTGCCTAAATTCGTATTTCCGTACAACCCCCTACAATTCGAAGATGATACATTTGTCATGTCAGGAAAAAATATTGATGATTTAAAAATGTTTTACGAGGAAGTTTCTACTAAATCTAACACATGGTTTTCTACAAACAAACTAAAAGTTAACACTCAAATTGACAACAAGGATAATAGTGACAAAAATAAACGAATGAATATCTCTGCAAGAGGAACAGCAAGGATTTCGGACAGGAAGATCATACACGGATGCAGTTTTTGTAATAAGACAAATAAAAGAAAAGTCGCTAGAATACAACAAACCAGCATATATGTGTCTGATAGATTTGAAGAAAGCGTTTGATAGAGTGAGAATTCGGGACGCGATACATTTATTACATGAAAAGGGAATATCACTAGATTTAGTAAAAACCACTGAGAATATATATAAAGATAACATAGCTATGGTAAGATGTAAAGGAAAACTTTCGCAACCTATCAAATATGAAACAGGCATTAGACAAGGAGATTCGCTGAACCCATTAATATTTAATCTGATAATGGATGAAATCATAAAGAAAGTAAAAAGAAGAGGATATAGAATGGGAGAAAAGGAAAAAAGGATAATATCCTACGCCGACAACGCCATAATAACAGCCAAAAATGAAGATAACCTACAAAGATTAATTAAAGAATTCGAAGATACGGCGCTCATATACAACATGGAGATCTCAACAAAGAAAACTAATACGATAGTGATATATCAGCGGAACCGAGACGGTGTAAACTAGTCGTAAATAACAAAATAGAACAAGTGATGGAAACTGAATACTTGGAAATAAAAGTGTCAAGCTACGGAAAAGTGGAAGAAGAAGTACAAAAATAAGTGAGCATGGCAAACAGAGCAGCAGGAAGTCTCAACAACACAATCTGGAGAAACAAATACCTCACAACGGAAACGAAAACCAGGATATATAAATCAACAATAAGACCAATAATGACGTACACAGCGGAAACAAGAGCAGATACGGCGAAAACACAAAGATTACTACTGGAAACAACAGAAATGAAAGTCTTACGAAAAATAACAAACCAAACTCTAAGAGACAGAGTAAGAAGTGAGGAAATACGAGCGAAATGTGGTATAGAGTAAATAAACGAGTGGACCAAAAGAAAAAGTGGAATGGAATCAACACATCGAAAGAATGACAAAAAATAGAATAGTATGACTAGCAAGAGACAAATCGCCAAATGGAAGAAGATTATTGGGACGACCGAGGAAAAAATGGTCAGACAACGTCAATTGAGGCTAAAAACCGAAGTAAAACAGGCATTTTGCCTATTTATAAAATAGGAAGAAAAAGAAACTGAAAGTTAACTCCGATAAAACGTAAAACTTGGTTATATTTGCAAATATCATTAACATAATGACACAGGTAACAAAGAGACTGTTAAATTATTGGTAATAACAATGCAAGGGTTGGCAACTTGGAAATAATAAAATGACATATTTTTTTAAATTGTACTCACACTCAAGCTATGGATTAATCATATAGGGCAATTCAACAAATGTACTTCAAATTTTCAGAATGAAAATAAATGCTATCAGAATTTTAGCAAGGGTTAGTTATCTAGATCATTGCCGAACTTCTTTTATCAAATTCAAGATTTGGCCGTTACACACTCTGTTGTTTAAGTTCTGACTAAAATTTACAGAAAACGGGCCCATTTAATAAAGTAGTCTAATGTCCACGTTAAATATTAAACAACTAAGCTGTAATACTTTCGAAAAAGTAATAAAAAATATCTACTGAAATATTGCTCATACGGCTCAGAAGAATATATGACTCATTTCAGAACATCCACTGATCTGCTTACCGTGACTTTGCCATAAATCACTTTCTATTAATCTGTGTATTTGTTTGTGATGTTTTTAAGTGACATGTTGTATTCCTTTTTCACGTACTATATATTTTTAGCTTTTTACAAGCAGTAGTTGTATTTCAATAATTCAATAAATAAATCAATCTATAATGTTTATGACTGTTCTGAATTTAGTTAGTACGGCTGTCAAGCTATTATCATTAAATAAAAACAAGAGAGGGCCTAATATTGAGTCATGTAGACCTCCATGCCACATGATAAATCGGTTCTGATATTATACCGTTTATTTCTGTTATCTATGATATTAATGTGACAACCATAAGTTCACCCATAAGCACTGGAGAGCTAAAAAAATTTATACCTTGGTATATAGCTATCTAAGTACGGTAAAATATAATGAAATTCTCTATAAAACCAATAGCCCAGTCTGGTTATACAAAAATCATCGATTTCACGGCAAAATGTTTCGCAGATATCTGAAGCTTTTAAGACATAGGTGGGGGTTACTAGATGACGAATAGATAAAAAGATACTCCTATTTTTACCTTGCGTTTTTTTTTAACAATAATTTATGGTCAGAATTTGATTTTTTATCTATAAGTTTTTTCCCTTATAATTTAAATAAACAATATTTATACCATTTTTTTACATCAAGAATACCTTTATTTTCCCGTTTTGCAATTAAAATTGATAACTAATTTACGGAGATATTTGCAAAAAAGCAGTTTTTTTGCACTAATTTATAAATTTAATCAATTTTTTTATTAACAAAATAAAATGTTATTAATACATTTCAACATGAGGAATTACCGTCCTTTAAATTTGTGCGAAATTTACTCCCGATCGGTCAAATAGGTTAAAAGTTATTCAATTTGTTTATCCCTGGGACTAATTATTTAAACCATTGAACTTGCCCTATGAATAATGCTAGACACATTTAACAAATTTCATAGGATTCTTTAAGACTTATACTATTTCAGAAGTTAAATGAATATTGAGTTTTCATCGAAATTATTTACAAAATAAACGTTTAAAAAAGGGGCATGTTTTTTACTTATAAACAATTGTAATAACTTCTATATTTTTCAAGCTACAGACTTGTACGCACAACTATTAGATAGCTGGTAAAAAAACTCACATTTAACAAAAAAACTAAACCTTCTATGAACAATAGGAACGAAGGGAGCGACATTTTTTTTTGTTAAATATATCTCCATTGTTTATAAACATTAAGAAGTAAAATTTGCACAAATTTTGAATGAAAATCTAAACTTTATATTGAATTTTATAGCTATAAAATTCATCCAAATTTTTCGAAACTTAAAACCTTTCGAAACGAAGTTACTTTCGAAAGATCGACATAGGAAAGTGGAGGGGAAACTGTTTTAGCTTCTTGCTGCAAAATTTAATATTATGGTTACGGATTTATCATTCAAAAGCTTCAACAGTTCTGTAGGAATTTCATAAGGTCCATTTGCTTTTTTATTTTTAGCGTTTCTTATTGCGTATTCTACTTCTTCTTTCAATATGTCTGTCCATCTTTTTATTTTATTCTCTAGATCTACAATAAGATTTCCATCTTTGTCTTTAAGTTTACCTATTTGGCATTTCTTTATGCTTCCTGTTATCCCTTTTACTTTTTTGTGCATATTGGACGCATCGTACTTTTTCTCATAGGTTTCCATTTCTTCACATTGTTCTTTAATCCACTCCTCTTTGGCTTCTTTTATTCTCTTTTTTATGTGTTTATTTATTTCTTTGTATTTGTCTGGGTAATTCTTCATCTTTCTTCTTTGTTCCATCAAGTCTAGTATATCTTGTGTCATCCACCCCTTATTCTTTGTTGTTGTTTTTGTAAGATGTTTCTTTCCTGTTGTTTGTATAGCTGTATTTATGTACTTTAATTTTTGGTTAACGTTGTTTGTATCGTTAATTTGTTGCTGCACTGAACGGAGGTTTTCATTTATTTCTTCTCCTGTTTCTTGTCGTATATTTTTGTTTCTAAGTTTATTTAAATATAGTGCCTTTCTGTGTGGTCTTCTAATCTTTTTTGGTCTCGCCTCTATCACAGTAATTACCGGGTTATGATCTGAGCCTATATCAGCTCCTGGGTACGTCTTAGTACATTTAACAGCATTATGATACCTCCTTGCTATCATAATGTAGTCTATTTGATTTCTCACTATTTTTTCTTTGATATGTTGTGGAGATGTCCACGTATATAACCGTCGAGGAGGTAATTTGAAAAAGGTATTTGTTATTACGAAGTCTTCACTTTGACATAATTGAATCAATCGATCTCCTCTGTCATTTCTGTTTCCAAGCCCATATTTTCCTACTTGTTCTCCTACCTTAGCTTAACCCACCTTGGCATTAAGATCGCCCATTAATATGTTAATGTATGGAAAGACTGACTTAATAAGTGAAGACAAACAACCTGCAACAAAAAGGTTCAGCCCTAACAGTCAAGTCGAATAAATGATCCAAATTTTAACTTTTAAACCAATGTATGTAAAGAAAATAAAAAAAGTAAAGTTCAATAAACATTGCAAAATTTAATAAGGCAAGTGATGAAAAAATCGACTTATTTTATCAAAGCAGTAAGGCAGATTAGATTAATATTGTATATCATATTTGTAAGAAAAATGGAATAAAAATCAATATTGTTATTTATAAAAATACAAACAATTATAATTAATATAAGGAATATAATAATATAATGTGTAAAAAACTAACTAAAATTTAATTTATAAAATATATAAGTATTATTACATCACTGATATAAAATGAAAAAACATATGTTGATTTTCCGAAAATTATGTCATCATTATTAATACTGCGACAGACTATTCGAGCCAATTTAGAAAAAAGTAAGTATTTAGGGTGAATTTCAAATGGACTCAATTTTTCCGAGTTTTTCCATATTTTCCGGCCAGTGAAAACTATGTAGTTATTCATATTTCGACGAGCTACCCCAGAATAAAAAAAGAGGCTTGCAGCTGCAAAGGAAGCCGAGATAATGTAAATTTTTCCTACGTGTTGCAATTTGAAGTTCCGATGCCGAAAAAAAAACGGAGCTGAAACGGATATCCTCTCCACTTTCCTATATCGATCTTTCGAAAGTACCGTCGTTTCGAAAAATTAGATAAATTTTATAGCTATAAGTTTCAATATAAAGTTTAGATTTTCATTCAAAATTTATGAAAATTGTACTTTTTAATGTTTATAAACAATGGAGATATGATTTTTTTTTAAATAGTTACTAACTTCGTTCCTATTGGTCATAGAAGGTTTTCTATTTTTTAATGTGAGCTTTTTTACCAGCTATCCAATGGTTGTACGTACAAGTCTGTAGCTTGAAAAATATAGAAGTTATTACAATTGTTTATACGTAAAAAACATACCCCTTTTTCAAACGTTTATTTTGTAAATAATTTCGATGAAAACTCAATATGCATTTAACTTCTGAGATAGTCTAAGTCTTAAAGAATCCTATGAAATTTGCTGAATGTGTCTAGCATCATGCATAGGGCAAGCTCAATAGTTTAAATAATTAGCCTCAGGGATAAACAAATTAAATAACTCATAAAATATTTGACTGATCGGGAAGAAATTTCGCACAAATCTAAAAGATGGTAATTCCTTGATGTTTAAATGTAATAATACCATTTTATTTTGGTAATAAAAAAATTAATAAAATTAATAAATTAGTGAAAAAAAACTGCTTTTTTGCAAATATCTCTGTAACTTATTTATCAATTTTAATTAAAAAAACGGGAAAATAAAGATATTCTTGATATAAAAAAATGACATGAATATTGTTTATTTAAAATATAAGGGAAAAAATTTATAGACAAAAAATCAAATTGTGACCATAAATTATTGCTTAAAAAAAACGCAAGGTAAAACTAGGAGTATCTTTTCATCTATTCATCATCTCGTATCCCCCACCTATGTCTTAAAAGCTTCAGATATCTGCGAAACATTTTTCCACCTTTTTTTTAACCAGACTGGGCTACAAAATTCCACCCTACTACGCTGAAATAGCAAAAACACTATTTTTTAAAAAGGTGACAATATATGTTACATAAACTCATATTTACTCCCAGATATGTTTGATAATAATAATTATTAAAGAAAAATTGACAAATTATCAGTACATCTTTACTGATGGGTTAAAAAATGCAAATGGAACGGGCTGTGCAATGCTCCACGAAAATAAAAAGCTACATCTAAAAGCTACAGCTAAAAATCATCAGTACAGCTTACCCAGTAAATGCTCAATAAACACAGCAGAAATGATGGCAGTAATGTTTACTCTTCAGTATGTACTACTGAATCCGACTAGCAACTATGTTATATTTACTGACAGTAAAAGCGTGGTCGACAGATTTAACAACATTCAAACAGTTAAACACATAAATCATATTGAACAGAAAATTCTTAAAATTCTGTATGAAACTATACAATTAGTATTGTGAGAAAAAGTAAACAAAAATTTAATTCCAGCGACAGGTATTGACACTGTTAGTAGACAAAAACTTGAAAAATAATTGGCATTTACATTACAGAGAATGTAAGACTGGCTTAAACTTCTATCATTATAACCCTAGCATACACTTAAGAAGATGGTTTTACACAGAAACTAATCGACATTTTATAAAGATAATTAATCGGCAGATAGCAAATCATACTCTTACGCCATCTTACGTGCATGAAATCGGCTTATCAAATGCTCTTAATTCTACTTGTGGCCAAATAATCGATCTAACACATATTATATTAGAATGTGATTTACAAATGAATAAATAATATACCTTATATACCTTAATTAATTACAATTAATTACAATAAACCTTAATCATTTAATATTTTCAAATAATATGCAAATTCTTCATTTCATTTACAAATATGTAAATACAAAAAAAAAATACAAAAAAAAATATAAAAAGAATTAAAAAATAAAAATAGAACAAAAATCAAAGTAAACCCAAAAAAAAAACAAAAAAAGCTAAAAACACACAAAAAAAAACAAAAAAAAACAAAAAAAAAATAACCGAAAAAAACAAAAGAAAAAACAGTAAGATATAAAGAACAGTAAGAATAAAAAACAAAATAAAAATATATATATTAGGTACAAAATTATTAGGTATATGTAGTACTAACATTCTGGTAAGAAAATTTTGACTATGAATCTTCAATCCATAATAATTAAAATTCAGTTGACTTTAAGAACAAACAAAAACAAGTCTGGCTAATTAGCTCTGCCAAAGTCATTTTCAGGAAAAAAACCATAGTTTTTAATACAATATGTAAAACAAAAAACTATACAATATAAAATAGTTTCCAAATGAAATTTTTACTGTTAAAAATTATTAATCTAACTATTTCTAAATATTTTTAATAAAAGTATTAAATGCTATAGCATTGTATAAAAAAGACAATATTTTTAAATAATGGCTATAGTGAAAATTTACCTCCGTCAAAACAGTTTCACAAAAAATCGATCGCAAGTATTTATGTAAGTTATTACATTTATTAGCAGCGTTATTCCAATTTAGCCAATTGGTTAGTGTGTGCCATGTAAATTTAATTTTAATAAATTTATTAGGCAAATAACAGAATAATTGATAGGACTATAAAGAGTAATATACTCTAACAATCTCGTTAGGGCATATTTACGTAAATTAGAATTGAATTAAAATTTTACCGATGATTTACCTCTTTAATAAAAACTAGTAAATCGTGGAAACTGCATTTAGCATTTAACTAACTGACCCATTAAGGGTTTTAGCCAATAACGCTGAAAATAATAACAACTTGCTTCATCCATTTTAGAAAACATGATTGTATGTTCTTAGACAAGTTTAAAATGGAAAAATATTAATGAATGCATCCTTCGTCTTCATATATTTTAACAAAACTTGTTTGGAGTGAAGCAGATTTTACATAATTGTCAATTGTGGAATTAGATCATTTTTAAATTAGGTAACCAATGAGTCCTAAAAATAAGAGCAACGAATACGTAAGATGTATCAATTAAGGAAGAAATTACGAATCTTTATAGATTTGCATTTTTTATTATTGACTTGTTGTAGTAAGTCACAACAGTGCCGGTTTTGCCAAGTAAAAATTTTAAATGATTATCCATATTTCTCACCCCAAAACATACTGGGGATTAGTGAAGTAAATTGGCCTGGTTTAGGAAGACAAAAAAGAAAAACACGACTATATTAATAAAGGACCAAATTGCGCAGTCAGTCATAGACTTCATTCCTCTAAATGATCGAGTAGCAATGTTGAAATTACGAACAACCTATAGAAATCTAAATATTATTCAGGTGTAACCTCCAAATAGTTAAAAGTCAGACCAAGAAAATAGAAAAATATTAGAATAACAGATGAAATAATGCGACTGACAAAAAAAAGGAGATAACAATGATCATGGGTAACTTTATCACCAAAATTGGTCATGGTGCTGAAGTAGACAATATACAAAAATACTATCCCAAGTACCAAAAACAATAGAAGAGATAGATTTGTACAATTCTGCGTAGAGAACAACATTTTATTGGCCAACGCCTTTTTCAAACATCCTAGAAAGCTATACACTTACAGTCAGAGAAGATAGAAATATTAGCTATCATATTGAATTCATTTTGTTCGACCACAATTTTAAGAAGTATATTTAAATATATTAAAAGATATCCAAGATCCAAGTATCGAGTTCCCTGAGTGCGTTTTAACAATCTCTGATTAAAATCTCTTCTTTTCTACATATGTTACACAAATCCTGTTTTGTTTGGTCTTTTACAATCGCAGGCGTTGTGTTCTGTTGCCCAGCATCTACAGCAGCGTTGTGGTCTTGCCGTTTTCGTCACTGTACAGCTAAATCAGCTTATTCCTATTCTTCTTACCTTTAAAATTATTTCTGCTTATTTAAATTAAGTGCCACATGATATTCTTTGCTATTAAACAAATTTAGGTTGTGACTGATGAGGGTTTCTCGAAATATCGCCAATTTTAACCTGTTGGGTATTAAAAGAGGTTTAAAAATCGACGTTTTCAAACGATTTTGTTTTATCTTTAAAATAAACAAGTTAACAGAGTGGGATAAGACTTTATGTTATATTCTCACTGTATATAAACACATTAATTATATCTACATACATCCACACATGCGCTACCAACTTAAATAAGCATTAATTGATTCGCAGTTACATCTATCCAAAGATGGAACTTGCCTATTACAAAATTATTTTGATATGCTTACACTTTTGAATAATTCTATTTGACCCTATTTTAGTTGTATACAGTAGTTGTCTTTAATTAGTCTTTTTCGATCTGTAAAGTATACTTGAAATCATCGAAATTTTTTATTCGTTTGAAAGACCTTTTGTTTTAATTTTGGAATATAACATCTTTCAAATATCCTCTCACTATATGTAAATTCGTATAAACTTTACACATTGCTTAAAATTATACAAAAATAATAGTACTTTATAATAAAATAGGTAAAAATGTTAAAGCCGAACATTGCTACCGTGGAGTCACTCCATTGCCTCAGGAGTTAGTTCGTGGATTGATTTCGTTTAAACTACCTTCTAATCGTGTGGTTGGGCATTATTGAGTATCGTGATGGATTGTTTGTTTAGTAGCATCGTATTTCTCACATAGCGGGATGTCTGCAATGTCCCATTGGTTAATTGATTTGCAATTGGTCCTGGTTTAGCTGATGGACGTCGGTATTTATTGGCAGTAATGGATTCTTTTGACATTTTGGTATTAAGCTTTAAGGACAACTAACTGTCGTGTTTGGGCTGGTGCAATAATGCTTAAAACCGGAAGCCATTGATTTGGCGGAGTTTTTATGGTCCCCGTAATATATCTCACCATTTGATTTAACTGTGCAACTGAAACGTTAGTATGGAGACTGTTTAGCCAGACTGGATCACAATATTTGGATGTTGAATAGACCAGGGATCGTCGCGTGTCAGCGCGGACTTTTATTAGAGAAAATATATTTATTTTATTTTAAATGAGGATAACATATATGTATTAATAAATAAATCAAATAAAAAATATAACATCAAGTCACATAACTGTTAAAAAATTGTTCAATCCAAAAATTATCCGAAAATCCGATAATTATCCGAACATTGGCAACACTGGAGTCGAGTGAGAGCCGGGCGCAGTCTGTTTCGCCGGTCGACTCCCCTCTCCAGTGTTCTTTACTGTCGCGCGTGTCAAGCTTTTGTTTTATTACGCACGCGGAATTTTTTGCTATCAACAATGGATACTTATATTCAAAAGAATGGAAAACGAAGTGAAGAATCAGGCGAGAGCAGTAATAAAGGGAATGTAGAACTTTCACAATGTGTTGCTTGTCACAAAGTGTTGGCTGTTGAAAGTATGCTTTCTAATAAACTAAATGGCATTTTGAATCCACTCACAGTCATTTACAAGGTAAGCCAAGAGAGTTTTTGGAAGAAAATTTCAAGAAAGCTAAAACATCAGACTACGGCTTTGGTTTTAAGAGCATCAATTCCTACCAAAGCATTGCTCGCCTCTTACAGTTACATGGTAGCTTACCGTGTTGCAAACTGTAAAAATCACATACGATGGCTGAGGAACTGATTTGAAATTGTAGGGAAACTTTCAGGTTTTTTTGGCATTCAATTGGACGAGACGACTGATAGTAATGATGATGCTTAATTAATATGTTATGTACTGTACATACAAGAAACAAATTATGTGAGGATTTGTTATTTTGCAGAAAAATATGTTGTAAAGCTACTGATTAATTCGAGATTTTAAACTCATATATGATTGTCTTATTATTAACTGTCTAGGAGTGTGTACGGATGGTACCCGAGCGATGTTTGGACAGTATGGATGACTACAAGCTCTTATTAAAACCAAGTCTACAAGTATAAAATGGACACATGGTGTAATACATAGAGAGGCCTTAGCAGCAAGAACGTTACACCTGAATTAAGTGTTGTGATCGATAGCATTATTAAAGTGGTAAAGTACATTAAAACACGACCCGTGAAATCAAGACTTTTCCATAAACTTTGTGAAGAAATGGGGACGAGTACATCTCTTTAATTTATTATTGCAAATCTCATTGGCTGTCGAAATGCAACATACTCGCACGTGTATACGAATTAAGAAATGCATTTTACACCTATCTACATACAGAATCACATGATGATGCGCCAAATATTAATTCAGAAAAAAATTAGCATACCTTACTTACTTACTTACTTACTTACTAGCCAACGCCCACCCTTGGCATGTTAGCCATTTGGTGGCGCGCTGACCAGTATAGACGAGCCGTTTGTCGTAGGCGATTTTCATCCTCCTCGGGTGGGTCTGTTTTTAGGGCTGGGCACTCTGGAAGGTGAGCAGCATCCATCTGGGGCTGATCACATAGTGGACAGTTGTCATTTTCGCGGACGCCGATGTAGATGGGAGGCCAGGTAGTTATGCCCCGTAGTTGTTCTGAACACGGCTACACTAATGGGTCTCGGCAAGTTGCGAGGGATTGGTGACTCTATTAGGTGGGCCCAAGATTTTCCAGCACCGGCTTGTATTTGCTGCTCTTTTATCTTCGCTTTGATTCCTCTTCTAATGGTGGACTTTGCTGATGTGTACGATTGGAAGCTAGGGGGCTGTGGAAGAGTAGTGGCTTCTTTTGCAAGTTCATCCGCCGCTTCATTTCCTTCAACACCGACATGACTAGGGATCCATTGTAAAGTAATCAGCCACCCTTTTTCCATCAAGTTCGATAGATGGACGCGGCAAGATATTGTTTTGGCACAGTCGGTGTATCGATTTGTCGACAGGGCGAGGATTGCGGCTTGGCAGTCGATGAAAAAGTCAACTTTTTGGGGGTGTTTTTGGGGGCAAATTTTTACAAAACAGTCTAAATAGATGTCAGCCAATTTGACAGAAGTAACTTCAACAATATGGCCGCTACCAACTATTAAAAGTCGGAAGACCCCTAACATACATAAAATTGTTTAGTTGTTAACCATCGACATAAAAAAACATTTTATTTGAAACTTAGTCTTTTATTGTTACAATGTGATGCGCATCAGTTTATTTAACTGTAAAGGATCTATGTTATAATTGAAGGTTTTATTAATATTGAAAATTACATACGCCGCTAGTAATTCGCTAATTTCGTCGAAGTTATCAAATGGAAACCAAAATATGATCAAAGGTGGAAGCGAGAGAAAGAGTTACCAATCGCGCTATTCGCTTAGCATTCGAAATTGAAATTCTGGCGCCATAATATCTAGTCGCGTAATAAGCGGGTAAATCGTATTAACCGTTGATTAATCAATCACCTTAAATTGATATCCGAATTATGGAATATTTATTAATCGTCATAATAAGTGGATTAGTGGGACCGGGTGTTTAAACAACCGGGTCGCAAATTTACGTAATGCATAAATATATGTCGGAACATTACATTGAATATGTTATGTATTATATATAAATATGAGTGTCTAAATATGTAAAAGAAGAAAAATAAAAGGAATTCCATGACCTAAGTTAAAGCCTAATAAAAAATCATCACTATTTTTTCTTTTATCCATATGCTGGGACGTTCTCCAATAATTTGTGCATGTGTGCAAATATCCTTTGTTTTTGTAATTAGACACCAATGTACTGATTCTTCATTAGTTTGGTATTTACCTGAGTTCCATAATTCTATTAAACCCATCTGTTCTGCCTATCCTAAAGATATCCAAACTTTCACACAAGTATCATCTAGTCCACCTGCTTTGCTTCTCTTTATTTTTTGATGTTTTTAAGTAGCTTGCTCGTTTGTTATTTTTTGGTCATTATTATTGTTACTGTCTCCTCTTTTGTCAACTTTTCGTAAACTAAAAGAATTTTTCATCACTTTTTGATCTTTTCATGAACTAGTATGTTATTAGGTGTTCATCTCCGATACATTTAATCTGATTAAAACCTTTTGCTTTCTTTGCTCTTTCTTCTTCTCCTTCTTCTTTCTCTTTATAAGCAATTCTGCTTGTTCATTGGCGGATTAATACCTCTATGGTTGGTTGTCACTCCATCTTTTGCGCGGTGGTCCGATACTTCTTCTGCCGATTGGTGACTTATCTTTTGCTATTTTGACGACACGGGTCTCCTCCATTCTGCTTATATCGTTATTCCATTCTTTTTTTCCATTTTGTGTCCATTCATTTATACACTTAATTTAAATGTAAATATTTAAATATTTAAGTATTTAAATATTTAAATGTAAATATTTTTTTAAATAATCTTGACTGTCTTTTAAATCATTTATACAAGACAAATGCATGTTATATTATTTGTGGTGACTTTAATATTGATATGAAAACGTCAAACAATAACCAAACAAAACTACTTAATTGCTTTTCTGCTTATAACGTACATAATAATCTTGTCAAATGGCCTACAAGAGTAACAAATACCAGCATAACAACAATTGATAATATTTTTGTAAATTTTTCTAATTTAGGTACATCATGTATTCTTGACAAAACTGTGTCTGATCATAGAACTGTTTTAGTCGAACTTGAAATCGATATATCGACCTTGCCTATGTCTTGTCAAAAGCGATATTATTCTGAGAGTGGGATAGATAATTTTGTTACGAGTCTTGTGCTGGAAGATTGGAATCTTGTTTATGGTATACTTGATACTAATTTGGCTTTTAATGTGTTTGTTGATATTTTTTCGTATTATTTTAACATTAGTTTTCCATTGCAAAATAAACGTATTATAAATGATCGTGAAAAATGGGTAATCACTGAAGTACGCTTATCTAGTAGTAACTTAAAAAACTTGCATGTTTTATCTAGATCCTGTCCGTGTCTTCGTGAATATTACAAGTTAGAAAAAAAGAAACACCAGAAACTTTTATGTTTGACAAAGAAAAATTATTACCAGAATATTATTTCATCATCAGATAATCCTACAAAAAGTGCCTGGAGACTTGTTGCCGACGTGACTAATAATGTTGACAATAATAGAACGAAAAATATATGTCTAAAATCAGATGAAAATTGTGTAATAGAGGAATGCCCTATTGTTGCTAACATGTTCAATGTTTTCTTTAAGAATGCTCCAATTGAGGTACGTTCTAAAATTCCCAGTCATCAAAATAGTACTTTAAGGAAACCGCCTTATAATGAAAATGACAATTTTTTACAATTATGTCCTTACACTCCAAATGAGCTGAGTGAATTATTGATAGGAAAATTGAAATCTTCAAAATCGTGTGGATTTGATGAAATACCTCAATTTTTATTAAAAAAAGTAATTCCATTCATATTATCACCTTTAACATTTCTAATAAACTTGTCTTTTTGGAATGGTATTTTCCCGGATTATCTAAAGGTGGGAAAAGTCGTTCCTGTACATAAGAAAGGTGATCCAAAGAATATTAGTAATTATCGCCCAATAACTGTCCCTTCAGTGTTTTCAAAAATATTCGAATACTGTTATCTTAACAGATTAAACTCTTATTTATTGGAGAAAGGTATTGTTAGTAAATATCAGCAGTAAATTTCAGGCAGGTAAGTCTACAAATACAGCAGTTCATTCATTTCCTGAGACTTTAACTAACTATATTGATGCGGATGAATGCCCTGTCGGGATTTTTTGTGATCTCAGTAGCGCATTTGACTGTGTCGATCATACGTTACTCATTAATAAGTTAAAAAATATTGGAATAAAAGATAAAATGGATAGAATCCTACCTATCAGAACGTCGTCAGTATGTCTCCTTAACAGATGTATCCCAACAATCAGTAAATATTTGCAAATCAGATTACATTTACATTCATATGGGTGTTCCACAAGGTTCTGTAATTGGCCCAATATTATTTCTTATTTACTTAAATGATATTGTCTCAATAAATTCTGCTGTACAGTTTACACTTTATGCAGATGATACTTCAATACTTATATCAGATAAATCACATATATTTCTTGAAAATAAATGTAACGAACGAATTTGTGTGATCTTAGTAATTAGTTTTCCTTGAATTACTTACTATCTTAATGCGGATAAAACGCATGCTATTCATTTCCACAATAGACAGAAACATCTGTTAGATATCGAACTATCAATATATTCTAAACAAATTGAAAAAGTTCATTGCCTAAAGTTTTTGGGTTTGTATGTTGATGAATGTCTCAATTGGAAAAGGCAATGTGATGATATTATTTCCAAAATAAACTCATCATGCTACCTACTTCGAAACCTCAAAGATATACTAAGTGAAAAACAGCTAATTATGCTGTATTATGCTCAGGTGGAGTCTCGTTTGCGGTATGGCATAGTATTTTGGGGTAGGTCTTGTAAATTCGGTGAAGTCTTTCTGTCTCAAAAGAGAATAGTTCGTTGTATTGCTGGTATTTCTCGAATCACTAGCTGTAAGAGTTACTTTACTAGATATAAACTTTTAACTGTGCTGTGTTTATATATTTTTAAAGTTTGTGTTTTTATTAATTCAAATCTTGAGAAATTTAAAACTAATAGTCAAATTCACAATATAAATACAAGGCAGAATCAAAAATTACATGTGCCTTTTTCTAAAGGAAATATGCATTTTTACTCACCTGCAATAATAGGTCAAAGAATATATAATAAGTTATCCGAGCCAATAAAAAAATGTAAGAATATGAAAATATTTAAATTAACTTTAAAAGACTTTTTATTGCAGAATACGTTTTATTCTGTTGATGAATATTTTAGTAGTTGACATCATTTTAAGTATATAGTAGTAATTTTACATTTTCTATTTGTGTTTGTCTTGTAATGTTAGGTTTAGCGTAATTTTAGATTTACATTTATATTTACTTATTTTGTTTTCTAAACTGTGACTGATCCTATACAAATTGTATTTGTCAAAAAGGAAATAAAATATTATTACTATTATTATTATTACACTGTATGTTACATTTTCTTCTAATGTCGTCACTTCGCTTTCGATCCCTCAGCGTATTTCCTGCAACGCTTCTCAGTATCTCTGCAGTTTCCAGTAGCCTTTGCGTTGTGGCTGTGTCGGGTCTTATTTCTGAGACTTTATAAATTCTTGACTTCATCTCAGTGTAAATGTGTTTGTTTCGCTATATAGTGTTATTAGGGCATCTTGTCAGTCTATTTGCTTCTTATACTTGATCTCTCACTTCTTTGTCCAGGTCTCCATAGCTAGACAGTGTAATTTTCAGGTATTTTATTTCCATTACTTGTTCAATACTGATGCCATCAATTTCTATTTTACATCTTATTGGTTCTTTGCTGGCTACTATTGTTTTAGTTTTCTGAGACAAGATTGTCATATTAAATTCTTTTGCTCTTATGTTAAATCTGTGGACCAGTCTTTGCAGACTATCTTCATCTTGGGCTATCAATATTGTGTAACAGAGTATTTTGATTTCTTTGTTTTCCATTCTGTATCCTCTTTCTTTGTTAACGCTTTCGATGGTTTCATTCATGATCAAATTGAAGAGCATGGAGCTCAATGAATCCCCTTGTCTTATTCCGTTGCCCATTTCTATAGTTTCTGTAAGTTGTCCATCTATTCTGATTTCCATTTTGTTGTTTTGGTAGATGTTTTCGATAGTTTTTATAATATTTAGGAGAACTTCTCTATTATTATATGCTCTTTATTTGGGTATTTTATATCTTCTTGTCACACTTCCTGGTTGAGTTGACTTGATAGATTTACTTTTTGGCTAATCACGTATGATCATATATCATCCAATGGACAAATATTAGAAAAAAAGACAGAGTACGACATAGACTGCCGTTACATCGTCGTAGATTTTAAGACAGCTTACGATACTGTTGACAGACTCCAATTACCAAAAGAATTGGTAGAATTAACTAAAATGACAATTAGGAAAGTAGAATGTAAAGTGAAATTACAAGAGAAGTTTTCAGAAACATTTACAACTAGTGGACTGCATCAGGGAGATGCGGTATCATCTGCACTATTCAACCTAGTGTTGGAAAAAGTTGTGAGAGAATCGGAAATAAACTCAAAAGGGTATGATATATATTAGTAGAATACAAATAATGGCATATGCTCGTGATGTTGTGATCATTGGAAGAACCCAAAAGAAAGCCGTTGAAGACACGTATCAAAAACGCCGCAGAAAACATCGGACGTGAAAGAATTATTTTATTTAGGTCTACTAGTATACTACAAAAGCAACACATCCAAAGAAATATTGTTATTTTGGCGTAAGCCCTCAATTAAGAGCCTAGGCCAAATAATAAACCTAATATAACTATAAACTTAATAATATAAACCCTGTGAAACAATAATGCGCCCAGTGCTCACTTACAGATCAACAACAAGGGCAATGATGACTCGATATGAAAAGCTACTACGAATCTTTGAAAGAAAAGTATTGAGGACGGCGGAGTTAACAAACAGGGTCGGTGGAGAAAGCGATATAATTTCGAACTCTATGGAATTTTATATGATGCAGATATCCTGAAAGCATGAAAATAAACCGCCTAAGATATGTGGGCCACGTTATGCGGATGGATGAAATAATCCTGCTAAAATAACCATGCTTAATAGGTCGGTCAGAAGAAGACGAAGATGGCGACCTAAACTCAGATATGTGGACGATGTGCAGGACGATTTAAGGGAAATTTGAGTAAAAGGATAGAGAAGACAAACATTCGACAGGGAGGAAGGCTGAAAGAATGTTTTGAGGTGGGCCAGGCCCTAAGAAGGGCTGTAGCGTCGACTGATGACTTTTTGGCTTTTAGCTTTAAAGATCTGTTTTCTTTAAAGACCTATTTTCTTGCCACTTTTTATACAGTTTTTTCTTTTTCTAAATTTTTTCTTAAACTTCGTTTAAGCACCTGCACGTATCTTTTTCCACAAACTTTTTTTCTGGGATCTTTATTAGTATTTCAGTTACTGAATCTCTAATGTAATAAAATATTCTAAATAATTCAAGAAAACAAAAGTTTAAAAGATTTGAGGAGAAATACGAACAACATAGGCAACAAAAATATGTACAAAATAAAAAACAAAGATAGAAACATTACTACGGATAGAACGAAAATCCTTGAGATTGTCGAAATCCTTTTATCGCGAAATGTATGAGAGCACCGACGAAAGGCAAGATCAGCCTCTGCCCAAAATCACAAAACCACTTTTAGAAATAAAAAATAACAAATTCTCAGGCGATGACGTAGTAGTGATTGAATCGATCAAACTAGGTGGAAATAAAATTATCCAGGCTTTGGTCAAGCTTTTTACCGAATGCATCTACCAAAAAAAAACTCCGTCTCAATGGAACAATGCAGTCATTGTTCCATTTGTGTAATTTTATTACACAAGCAAGGAGACATAACAGATTTAAAAAACTACCGTCTTATCAGTTTGCTTACACACATATATAAAATTTTCACAAAAATTATCAAAAAAAAAAACTGGACGCTAAATTAGACTTTTATCAGCGTAGAGAACAAGCTGGATTTAGATCGTGATACAGCACTAACGACCACTTACTAGTGATAAAGAACCGAATAGAGAAGTTTACAGAATACAACAAACCATTGGCACTGATATTTGTCGACTACGAGAAAGCATTCGTTTCCATAAACCATCAGAAAATGTTAATAGCATTGACAGAATACCGAATAGACATCGCTACACTAACATAATCCAATATCATGAATGTGTTGCTTGTGTGAGTCCATTTCAAAAGGTAAAAGAAATAATAAGTTAGACTTACTCACAATCAATTTAATTTAACTAATCGGACGACCGGTTTCGCTTTCTATAATATGCAAAGCATCTTCAGGTCACGATACAAAGTTAAAATGCTGAAAATAATAATCCCATATTAGGGTGTTGTCTAATAAAGATAAAAACAAAGATAAAAACATAGGTAGGTGATATAAATTATATAAATTACAGTAATTATGCCAATATTACATGTCTGTGGTTTTATAAATGAATAAAAAGTTTAAGCAGACAAGGTACGACCCACAAATTGGTAACATAGTCTATTAAACTGTAATGAATCAATAAATAAACCAATAAATAAACATTACTTACATGCCGGTACTCTATTAGTTGATGGTTGAAAGAACATGGTTCAAACTATCTTGAATTGTAGATTGGAGAGCTCAGGTTAACTATTGTAATTATTTAACAATAAACGGGGAAGTTCTTGAGGAGACAGATTGTATGATCTTCAATGGATGTACAGATTTTGTGGGTGTGCAATAGTATAATCTTGTAGTTATCAAAATTTCTTTGATAAAGTTGTTGCAATATCTGGCAAATTATTGTAAAGTCCAAAAATTTTTATGTTAAAATTAAATTAAGACACAATTACACACACAGAAACACACAGAAGACACTTAAAAAAACGGGGGACGAAACAGACATTTAATTTAAAAGGAGTGGATTTCCAAAAGAACTACATTTCTTAATAGGAGACAATGAGTTTTTTATGTGCTGTATATCAGATTTTAGAGGTAAACTTGACAAATGTAGGTTAAAGTGTGACAGTTCTTCTTCTATTTTAAATGCTGTAAATTAAGTTATCCAGTTTATGAAATAAGCTGATAATAATAAAAATCTAAAATTTTTTTAATTTTAGATATTAAAGTTATTTGATGTGTTAATATTGGCATACTTTAACAAACTTTAAATAATTGATTTCAATGTAACAATATAAATAATTGTAATACTTATTCTATGATAACAAACTCAGCTTAGTCAAAGTTACAGAACAAACTTAAGTGATTATTTGTTAATTAAATTAAATATGTACATTTGTAATGAAAATGTATAATGTATAACAAAATTACAAACTTTCTTTGAAATAATTGTTGGTGTGAGTCATCTGTCATGGTGTGTATAAGTATTTTTAAATATTTATTCCAATTCTGATATATTAATATGGAACTTAAATAATAAGTAAATAAACCATTGTTGATAAAATTATTGATAAATTAAAGAAAATTAAAGAAATTGACTGAATAAGTATTCAAAAATTAGTTGGTAATTTTAATATCTGACAGTTGGGACCGGAAATTGGTTATACCAGCAGGTAAAAGGTTCTCTATTTAAACCGGTGTAAAGTAAAATTATTCTTATTTCAATTTTCTAATACCATGAAGAAGTATCATCACACCGACCCGAACAATGGTGAGTTTGTACAATAATTTCTGTGACACTTTAACAATTTTAAATTTAAAACAGTTTATAGTTAAAATATAATATTTCTATTTGAAAATGTAGATTAGCTACTTATTAGGATTAACAAAATTATATTTAATTAATACTGCTAGTCTGAACGACTTTACCATGTTGTGTTGGGAACAATCAAACCACGTGTTAATTTGAAATTAAATATTTTGTAAAATGAGTGTATGTCGCAACCGGATGGGGTGTAATAATAATTTTGGGTCAAATAAGTTGAGGCACCATACCAGTTCAATACTGATGTTTTATATAGTTTTAGGAAAATGTAGTTTATAGTAACATGTTAATGAATCCAGTGAACAAAAACTTAATCCATGGGGACCATACCTTAAACTTTATGTAGAAATTCAAATAATCTGAGGAGTATATCAAATGTATTTGAATGTATATGGGATACTGGAATAAAGTTTGACCATGATGTTGAAGTTAATTCCAGAAAATGTGCATGAAGATAATGGATACTGTATGGAAAACCTCATATAAAAGAAGATATTGGGTAATCAATTATATAAGTATATGGATTTTGGTGTGGAAAGCAGAAATGGAGTGAGATCAGGTAAAATTATTTATATTAAGTTTATATCAATACTGAGTATACTGGTGTGTACTCTAGTTCTAACTGTGCATTTAAAGTTTCAGCTGTGTGATTTTTTAGAGATTTTAATATTTCTAAATGTTCCAAGTTATTGAGTAATAAGCCTTTGTTACAAGTATGGAGGATTGTGAAATCTGTTTGTGGATCAAAGCTGTGGTTTTTATGTCGGATATGTTGGGAGAAGTGTGATTGACCCGATGTTGGACGTTCTATATATCTAAGATGTTCTCTTAGTCTAATATTGAAGGATCTGAAGGTTCTACCAATATAGCATGCATTGCAGGTATGGCAGCTCAACTTATACACTCCGCTATACTCAAGTGAGTTACGTTTATCTTTGTTATTTAAGAAAGTCAATCCTAAATTAGAGGCAGTTTTAAAAGAGATGTTTATGTAGTCATCAAAGACTTTAGCTATCTTATAAGAAAGATCACCTATGTATGTTAAAGATCTGTAAGGTTTTTGTTCCACCATTTCATTAGAATGTTGTGTATATACTTGGTGTTCTAACATTCTATTAGTCTTTTTATGTAAAATTTTATTCACTAGATTAATTGAATAACCATTATTTATAGCTATTTGTTGAATAATTTTTAATTCTTTATTGAATGATGTTAAAGTTAATGGTAACGATATTAAACGATTAATGTAACTGTAGAATGCTGCCATTTTGTGTTGAATAGGATGGTGTGAGTCAGCTGGTATAATTGTACCAGTATGAGTTGGCTTTCTATAAATATCAAGGATAATCGTGCTATTATTTAATGTTAATGTTAAATCTAAGAAATTTAAGCTATTTGAGTCATCTTGAATCTCCAGTGTAAATTTTATGGTGTGGTGTAATTGATTAAGGTAATCTAAGAAAGAATGTAGATTATCAAGAGAACCACCCCATACAATAAATGTGTCATCTACGTATCTCGAATAGAACTTGATGTAATTAGTAAAAGGATTGTTATTCATTATTTTGTTAGATTCAAGATCATTCAAAAAGATATCTGCGAGAATTGGGGATAGAGGGGAACCCATTGCTAGTCCATCTGGTTGCACAAATGTCTCGTTATTGAAATTGAAAAAATTCTGGCTCAGGCAAATATTCAAAAGCTCTGCATATTCAATTATTTGATTAGGAGAGTAATTGTTATTCCACAAGTCCATAGTAATTATACTAATGACTTCTTGTGTTAGGATATTTGTAAATAGATTAGTGATATCTAAGGATATCAGTATGTCACCTGTGGAAAACTTTAATGAAGTTAATTTATTACAAAAAGAAACTTTCACCTAACAAATCAATTATTCCTCGATTATATGGACTATTGAAAATACATAAAACAAACATTTTCGAAGACATCCCAATTAGACCTGTTGTATCTTTTTCGAACTCTCCAACATTTGCCTTAGCAACATATTTAAATCAATTCCTTAAAACATTATACAATAATAAATTTGAATATATAGTTAATAATAATCTAAGTTTAGCCAATAAATTAACTTCATTAAAGTTTTCCACAGGTGACATACTGATATCCTTAGATATCACTAATGTATTTACAAATATCCCAACACAAGAAGTCATTAGTATAATTACTATGGACTTGTGGAATAACAATTACTCTCCTAATCAAATAATTGAATATGCAGAGCTTTTGAATATTTGCCTGAGCCAATAATTTAGGATTGACTTTCTTAAATAACAAAGATAAACGTAACTCACTTGAGTATAGCGGAGTGTATAAGTTGAGCTGCCATACCTGCAATGCATGCTATATTGGTAGAACCTTCAGATCCTTCAATATTAGACTAAGAGAACATCTTAGATATATAGAACGTCCAACATCGGGTCAATCACACTTCTCCCAACATATCCGACATAAAAACCACAGCTTTGATCCACAAACAGATTTCACAATCCTCCATACTTGTAACAAAGGCTTATTACTCAATAACTTGGAACATTTAGAAATATTAAAATCTCTAAAAAATCACACAGCTGAAACTTTAAATGCACAGTTAGAACTAGAGTACACACCAGTATACTCAGTATTGATATAAACTTAATATAAATAATTTTACCTGATCTCACTCCATTTCTGCTTTCCACACCAAAATCCATATACTTATATAATTGATTACCCAATATCTTCTTTTATATGAGGTTTTCCATACAGTATCCATTATCTTCATGCACATTTTCTGGAATTAACTTCAACATCATGGTCAAACTTTATTCCAGTATCCCATATACATTCAAATACATTTGATATACTCCTCAGATTATTTGAATTTCTACATAAAGTTTAAGGTATGGTCCCCATGGATTAAGTTTTTGTTCACTGGATTCATTAACATGTTACTATAAACTACATTTTCCTAAAACTATATAAAACATCAGTATTGAACTGGTATGGTGCCTCAACTTATTTGACCCAAAATTATTATTACACCCCATCCGGTTGCGACATACACTCATTTTACAACATATTTAATTTCAAATTAACACGTGGTTTGATTGTTCCCAACACAACATGGTAAAGTCGTTCAGAAAATATTATATTTTAACTATAAACTGTTTTAAATTTAAAATTGTTAAAGTGTCACAGAAATTATTGTACAAACTCACCATTGTTCGGGTCGGTGTGATGATACTTCTTCATGGTATTAGAAAATTGAAATAAGAATAATTTTACTTTACATCGGTTTAAATAGAGAACCTTTTACCTGCTGGTATAACCAATTTCCGGTCCCAACTGTCAGATATTAAATTACCAACTAATTTTTGAATACTTAATTATTCAGTCAATTTCTTTAATTTTCTTTAATTTATCAATAATTTTATCAACAATGGTTTATTTACTTATTATTTAAGTTCCATATTAATATATCAGAATTGGAATAAATATTTAAAAATACTTATACACACCATGACAGATGACTCACACCAACAATTATTTCAAAGAAAGTTTGTAATTTTGTTATACATTATACATTTTCATTACAAATGTACATATTTAATTTAATTAACAAATAATCACTTAAGTTTGTTCTGTAACTTTGACTAAGCTGAGTTTGTTATCATAGAATAAGTATTACAATTATTTATATTGTTACATTGAAATCAATTATTTAAAGTTTGTTAAAGTATGCCAATATTAACACATCAAATAACTTTAATATCTAAAATTAAAAAAATTTTAGATTTTTATTAATATCAGCTTATTTCATAAACTGGATAACTTAATTTACAGCATTTAAAATAGAAGAAGAACTGTCACACTTTAACCTACATTTGTCAAGTTTACCTCTAAAATCTGATATACAGCACATAAAAAACTCATTGTCTCCTATTAAGAAATGTAGTTCTTTTGGAAATCCACTCCTTTTAAATTAAATGTCTGTTTCGTCCCCCGTTTTTTAAGTGTCTTCTGTGTGTTTCTGTGTGTGTAATTGTGTCTTAATTTAATTTTAACATAAAAATTTTTGGACTTTACAATAATTTGCCAGATATTGCAACAACTTTATCAAAGAAATTTTGATAACTACAAGATTATACTATTGCACACCCACAAAATCTGTACATCCATTGAAGATCATACAATCTGTCTCCTCAAGAACTTCCCCGTTTATTGTTAAATAATTACAATAGTTAACCTGAGCTCTCCAATCTACAATTCAAGATAGTTTGAACCATGTTCTTTCAACCATCAACTAATAGAGTACCGGCATGTAAGTAATGTTTATTTATTGGTTTATTCATTGATTCATTACAGTTTAATAGACTATGTTACCAATTTGTGGGTCGTACCTTGTCTGCTTAAACTTTTTATTCATTTATAAAACCACAGACATGTAATATTGGCATAATTACTGTAATTTATATAATTTATATCACCTACCTATGTTTTTATCTTTGTTTTTATCTTTATTAGACAACACCCTAATATGGGATTATTATTTTCAGCATTTTAACTTTGTATCGTGACCTGAAGATGCTTTGCATATTATAGAAAGCGAAACCGGTCGTCCGATTAGTTAAATTAAATTGATTGTGAGTAAGTCTTACTTATTATTTCTTTTACCTTTTATAATCCAATATATCTACCAAGCTACCGCAGCTAGCGTAAGACTGTCCGAACAAGAAACAAATAAATTCTGTATACAGGAGTATGGCGAGGAGACACAGTCTCTCCAAAGTTATTCATTTAGAACATACCTGTAAGAAGGCACATCTGATAAAGCATGGTATCAACATAAATGCAGAGAAGCTTAGTCGTTTGAGATTTGCAGATGACATCGTCCTTATAGCCGATCGTATGAATGATGCAATAATAATGTTTGAAAAATTATTATCACGCTTCCTTGGAGGTCGAACTAAAGATTAATATGAATAAGAAGCAAATAATGACTTATATGGTTCTAAATCGAAATGTTGCTGTTGAAGGAAGAAATATTGTGCAGACTACATCCTATAAGTACTTTGGACATGAAATTCGGTTGGGTCGAGATAACCAAACATGTGATCTCCCACGTCGCATAGGATTAGCCAGGACAGTATTTGGTAAACTAAACTATGAATTTAAATTGGATCTCCTCATATGCCTCAAAAGAAAAATCTTTAACCAATATGTGTCACCTGTACTCACATATGAAGCGGAAACATTAACATTCACAAAAAAGGTAGTCAATAGGATTCGTGTGACTCAGAGAGCTATGGAGCGCCAGATGTTGGGTCATTCTCTGAGATACCGAATCCCAAATAAAGAAATACATAGCAAAACAAAAACAAAAGCCGGTTTCGAAAAAATCGCGTCGTTAAAATGGAATTGGGCAGGACTCATCGCCAGATTATCAGACAACCGATCGACAAAACGTATTTTAAAGTGGAGACCAAGACAAGAATCAATACGGAGCAGAGGACGCCCACCAACTAGACGGACTGACGACCTGAAGTGTGTTAGCAATAATTAGATGCCGCACAAGACAGAGACAGATGGAAAGAGCTGAAGGAGACGACCTATGTCCAGCAGTAAACGCATACAGGTTGATGATGATGATCTCTAATAAAACCATCCATGTTTCTTCAAATTATATTCTGGCAGCCTTGTACGTTCCAGAAAAACTAGGTACCTGTAACCCCTTCGTGAGCAGTGATCGGGATGCTTTTTATTCTAGACATTAGCTCATCATTAATCTTCTCTCGGTATTTTGTGGGCTTTATCGGAATTTATTACCTATGCCCTGGCTTCTTATCGGGCAAAATTGGGACCAGAAATAGACAAACAGAACATAATGTTCGAAGCTGTGGACCTAAATTCCTTTTCAGGTAATACACTAAAAAATGAAGATTGACTTCAGTAAAGTAGTCAGTTAACCACAATAAAGCTTTTCAATAGTCGATACTCGTACAGGTGCAGCG